>NW_027112403.1:729512-758353 GCF_000696795.3 Halyomorpha halys | reverse complement strand
TATGTACGTCTTATGAATCTAGAGATATGTTTTTTTCAAAAATCCAAATTTTATACGGACAACTATAAATTAACATTTTGTGAGTTTATTTTGTCAAATATCATAAAAACTACTATTCTTACGAAGGTAAAGGTCATGAACTTCTTTGTAGTCCATTAAAGTAGCTTTAATTAGAGTACTTATAGACATATGTACATCACATAGTTCCTGAGATATAGATTTCTCAAAATAAATTAACTAACTACTAATCTTTTAGTAGATTTTTAAGAAATTTTGCTTTTTAAAAAGCTATTTCTCGAGAACTATTGCACATAAATAGCTTTTTTAAGGCTAATATTTCAGCAAATTTACTCTTATTTAAATAATATTCTCTTAGATTTTCTAGTGTTGTTGGTAATTTTTAACATATAGAGCTCCGAATGAAAAATCAATGTTTTTTCAGGGTTTTGAAACAGCCACCATTTTTATCCCCCTACCTATGCTTAGCAAACTCGTCAATTTTGACTAGTAATTATACATAGTTTTTATTGAAGTAATCTAAAATGGGGGTGAGATAACTGCCTTTTTTTCTTCCCGGCTCTTGTACTACTTTGTTAGTCAAAATTAATCAATTTTATAATTGATATTAATAAAGAAGCTAATTATTGCAATTTGATATTCATTCCAATTGGAATATCATACCGTCCTGCAAAATTTAATTGAAATTAAAAATATTATAATTTAATATTTCACTTAGGTATATTGAGTTCGTAACTATATGAAATTTTCTTGAACAAGCTCTTCTACAATAAAGATTTATTGTTCAATAGACCGTCGAAGAAAAAAAAAAAGGACATATGTATCTATATCTACAGGATTAATTGCAGTAGGTGGGTCCGTAAAACGAGAAAGATGAAAGATAAATGGCAAAACTGAAGAGCAAATGTTTCTCTTCCCCTCTCTAACTTTAACTGAACTGAGGACCATAGTGCCATTCTTACAATATATATATACGTGCATAAATAAATTCTTTAGCTTCTCCAAACTTTTTTTTATACATAAATGACCATCACGATTCGTCATGGAATGTGTTGAAAATTCAAATAATATTTTAACTCAAAACAAAAAATAGATGACTGGTACTTATAAAGCAGAACAATTAAATTCACACCACTTTACTAAATTCTACAATGAGTTTCTGTAAAAAAACATAATCTTCTCGATCTTTTGATTGTGTATTTTTGTTGGAAATGTAGCTTCTTATTTTCTTTATTTTTTGCATCTTAATAGAATTTCTATCTTTTTTGATTCTCATGAAGTTGAAGTATTTCTGTGTGCCTATAGCGTTACTACTTTTACTACATTTTTTTGGTTGAGTCCTTGGTTCGGGCGAAGGCTTACAGTTGGATGGACTTTATAATAATCTCTTCCTTTTATTTGAAATTCCCAGTCATCTTTTTATTTTAAATTTGTAGCTGTTGGCGCAGGTTACTATGCAATGAATTATTTCTAATGTCATGTGTGATATAATTTTGTCTCTCAAAGGTTTTTCAGTATCGCTTTTTTTCTGTTCGATATGACCTCATAAAATTTGATAATTTTTTTTTTTGAGGATTTATATAATGATTCCCAAAAAAACCTTTTGGTGCAATAATTAATTTTTCATTAAACCTAGTGTAATAATCTACAGAGTTTTAAAAAATATAAATTGTTACAATTTAAAAAAAAAAAAATCAATGCTTTCTGAAATAATTTAAGAATTTTCTAAGTAATTCGTAATTTAAGAAAAAAATTACATATACTTAAACAACAGCATGGTTAAGTCGACATTTCTTTATAATAATACTTTAATTTTTTTTTTATATTGAATAAAATAGTTTTATTGTTTGTTTTTTTGACTGAGAGGTGACTTGTAATGTAATTACATACTATGTAAATAATTCTCTTATTTCATTTTTGTATTATTTTTATATTAAACACTTCTTAACGGAAACCTCCTTATAACGGACAAATAATCTTCCCCGTCGATATCCGTTATATAGAGGTTTCATTTTATTGTATTAATTAATATTAAATTAAGTAAATAACTTTTTTATTTATGGGGGGGGAGTTAAGTTGTGATATTTTATTTTAAAAGAAATATTTCTTTTTAGAGATTTTTGGGGCCTTGGGGTAAGCCCTAGGGTTCATTAAACGTTGACAAGAAGGAACCACTTTCACAAAGCCTCACGCCACTCACCATCCCTTCTGGACATTTAATCAACCTAAGGACATTTTCTCGCGGCATAAATATTAAAGAAGATTCAAATTCACCTCACAGCAATATCGAAATTATTTAGCATAAATAAATAAAAAAAATAAAGAACAAATGAGATAAATTTTTAAGACTAAAAAATGTTTATCTAAAACGAAAAGTTTTATTTAATTACAGTTATTAATTTTATTTATGTACAAACACCTCAATATACCGATTAAATAACTCTTGAGAATTAATGGGATATAAATAGTACTAATAGTAATGATATAAATAGATTAAGAGTTATCTCGTTGTCGGTAGCCAACGCATTACAATCTCTTTTCTAACATACAACTCCTGGAAATATTTGTGATAATTTATTTTAAATTTTGCTTACTCCCAGTTGTTTATTCATAGGGGTCATTTATCTAGGCTCTTCTATATCTACAATGTGTATAAATTAATATTTTACTTAAGATTCATTTTTAAAAAGTTTATCACTTTTAAAATTATATAGATTAAAAAGTGTAATATTCATATTTGGGCAAAAATTATTATTTATTTAACGAAATTAAAATCAAATTTTAAATTAATTTTAGTTTCCATAAAAAACACTGCGGAAATTGTCACATTTTACTTCTTTTTTTTTTTTACTTTATAAGTAATTAAGTCGCCTCACTGTAAAATATTTTGTATTAACCCTAAATTATACTCGTTGAGACCTCAGAGCTAGGGCGCAACTTGTTTCAAAATATTAACCACGTTTTGTTGAATAAATAAAAATCGGCCGAGCTGTTCACTCAATCAAACAATCAAAGAAACAAGCATCGGAAAGAACGAAACAACATATGATACGTTTCCAATGGCACTGTGGAATTACTGGCCTCAGAATAAGGTTTGACCCCTGCCTAATCCGTTTATTATTTCAAAATTGCTTCAGTAAGAATTTACGAATCGAAATTGGAATTGATCACTTCTACATGAAATTCTGTTTTTTTTTTTGTTTTTTTTTTGTTTTTTTGTTTTTTCTATTCCTCATTCCTCAAAGTCCATCGCTCCTGAGACCCAGAAAAGGGATCGATATGTATGTTTGTACATTAATGGAGGAGTTACGTTTCATAAAAGGTTATCCATTTTTTTTTTCTAAATATTATTAAAATATTAAAAGTTTTAAAATATTTCTAATGGCAATAATTACGAACAGATTGATTGTTTGTAAAGTGATTTTGTTTTAAAAAT
This sequence comes from Halyomorpha halys, assembly GCF_000696795.3. Lineage (NCBI taxonomy): Eukaryota > Metazoa > Arthropoda > Insecta > Hemiptera > Pentatomidae > Halyomorpha > Halyomorpha halys. The sequence continues at coordinate 754,899 of NW_027112403.1, read as the reverse complement.
GTGTATAGTTGTTTACCATTTTTAAATCAATTGTTGACATTTATGGAACTCGCTTTTGAAAAACTCGACGCATTATAATGAAATCAAGTATTTTTTAATTATATAGCTGGAACAAAAACTTGTATTTCATGAAACCGATAAGATAAGTAAATTTAATTTATATTAGTCATTTCACTATTTAGGGATCATATCTAGTCAAGTAGTTTTTTATTAATACTTATTGAAAAAAAAAAACCCAGTTGCAGCAGGTTTTCTTTTTAAGTTTATTATTTTTTTTTTTAATTAAACTGTTTTAGGGTTTTCAATTAGGATTTGGACATTATAACTAAAGAAAAGGTGTTAGTACTAACACCAAACTTATTTTACCATTTTTAATACATACCTCACGACTCCTTTGATTGTGTTCATAGTATTTGAATTAGTTCTCATGCCTCATAATACATTTTAGCATTTGCTAGAAATTCAAATGAATACCTTTGATATTTAACACGTCTACGTTACTAAGATTCAGCATCCTTACGCCAATCTTTTGAAATGAAATATCACCTGTGAAATTTGACGGTATCAAATAGAGGTTAAACAGATTTCTTACTCGAAGGAATTCAGCATTATCCTAAAGTTGAGAAAGCGGAAAGGCAATTTTTCAGTGGCGTACTTTTGTAATGAAAATGGCCCCCCTCTCCAACGCCTTCCCCCATCGCCCCCTCCAAGCCATTTTGGGTTCACTTCCTCGAGCGAAACAGTTCCATTTGAACATTTCATTCTGAGAAAACAATTCCTGACTTTGCTACCGTTTTTCTCATCACATCTCTCTCTCTCTCCTCGGTTGACTTTCTATTTTGCAAGGAATATTTTCTTTTTTCAAATTAGCTATTGTGGCCCACAGAATTATAGGATACTTCTCCTTTTTTTTCTTTTAACAATTGCACATAATACATTTTTATAGGTGTTAAAGTCTAAATTTGGTTCAATTTTCAAATGTAAATTAAAAAATACAAGATCAGAAGGTATTATATAGAATAATTAATTATCAATCAAAATGATTTAGGAAAAAACTATTTGGGCCACATTAAACTCTCAATTTTGTAATATAAAACCCAATAATAATAAACTTCTTTTAAATATCTAACGTTTCGACACTTTTCATTAGTCGTTTTAAAAATACTCCTCTTCACTCCAGTTTCATTAAGATATTTTTTCATATATACAATCTATGGAGATATTGGTTACAACTTTTTAAATTTATTTCTCCTCGGAGCTTTTAAAATATTTCATTTAATATTATACAAAAGATTTATTTTTTAAAAATATATATTACTGTTAAAATTATATAAGCTAAGAGTATTTTTTTCATTCATATTGGGGCAACATTTATTACCTTTTTAAAACAAAATTGGAAATTTATTTTAAATTACTTTGTTTCTAATTTCCAGAACAATATGAGGATTTTCACATTTTTCTTTTCAAGTCGTGTTTCATCTATATTGAATAGATCTATCTTAGTTTATAATGAAACTTCTATTGCTTTACAATGCACTTTGTTGGATTTATTATCCAACTATTTTTGTTTACTTATTGGAGGGGCGGTTCCTTATTTTTTTAAATTTATTTAAGCATTGACCTTTGTTACTTTCAAATTTCTTGTGTCTTTGTTATAATATGTTTTATAATTTTGATTTTTAGCTATTGTTATGGCTTCTTTAAGTGTTTTTTGTAAAGCTATCATATATTTTTATATAAAAATAGAAAGACAAATTATAAAACATAACATAAGGCATCTCCTACTTATAATAAAAATAAAAAATAAAATATTACATAAGAAAAAAAAATTAGGGTCCTTTATCAATATTTATATAAATATGTTATATTAGTTTTTGGTTTATGAAGCTTACTTTTTTTTTTATCAATTTATTAAAAAAGAAGACAGTTTATTTTAAATTATCTCCGTGTATCAAGAAAGCGTAATAACTGTCTAGCTTTATTTAACCAATTAAACTATGTCTAAACTTTTCCCGAAATCCCATGATCCTCTGAGTTGGTATAATGGGAGTCATTCATATTTAAAAAGAACATACGTAATGTGACTTGAAATGTGCCGGATATCTCGTTCGTAAATCATTCATTCAGCCAGACAATAAGTTTCTGTCTCCAATCGAATTTTTTAAACTAATTCTATAATTAATTATAAAGGTAGAGGGGGATTAAAAAACTTTTAACTTTTGATGTTGACCGTTAGGGCAGTTTTAACATTAATATTACTTAAGATGGATTAGACGGCCCGGAAATAATGAAGCTGTTGGAAGGTATGGAGAGTTCTTAAAGAATTTTATTAAGTAAACACATTTAAGTCAGGGGACGGACTTAGGAAAGATAAACATTTCAAATTCTCTATAAAACCATTCATTTTGAAAAGGATTTGTCGTCTTATTCTTATCAACTTCGATTAAACTAATTCTTATTAATCCTTTAGATTAAAGGCTTTAATAGTTATAACAAATTAACTATCGTTTGTTTAGAATTTAAAATCTTTATTTGATTGTTCATTGTATAATTTTTGATTTTTATTTACAAATCTTAAGAATAAACACCATTAAACAAAATAGGAACGTTTTAATATCGACGTCCTCATTTCTTATTTACCTATTTATTACCTTTAATTTATTATATTATTATTCAATGTTTCTTGTTTTATTTCTTTTCAAATCTATTTTCTTATAATTCAGTTTTATTTATAGTACTTTGAATTTTAGTTCCTTTTTTATATTTTACTGTATATTTTAATTGTGTAGTTGTGTGTATTGTTTCCATTTTTCTTCTATTGCTTATGTGTGTATTTCTCTTATTATAACAATTTGAAATTTTCAAAATCAAGCTATAGGTTCGATTTCTATACCGATTTCTTTACCAGTACTGTTTCAAGGAAATGATATACGTGGGATGTACCTGCAACTTCAATAAATGTGAAAGTTCCACAATATATAATCGATCTAAACATTTTCTCAAAAACGGCTCTAACGATTTTTATTCAACTTGCTTTATCAATGTATGATTAAGTGGTATTCAAAATCATATAAGTATTTTTCTCATTGAAATAGTTTAAAAGGGCTTATATAGTAAATTTTCAGTAATTCTTCTCCTAAAGTACGTTAAATTTTATTTATTTGAAATAATTAATCATATCTTATTTTTAGTTGTAATAAAAAACGGATACGTATGTAATATGAAAGAGCTTGATAATTAACTGAAGGAGAAACCGGAGTGTGGCCGATCTCTCCGGATCCAAATCATCTGTACACGGCTTTATCTTTTTGTTAAACCTTTGCATTCTAGGTAGGAATAAAGTTGATATTCGTTTTTTTCGTATATCAAGTAACCTTTTAATACAAATTTTTCATGTAACAAAATAAAAAATGTCTTCGCAATTTTCGCCTTTCGATTTGGCGAAGGTAAGTGAAAGTTGTGTGATGCGCATACAGCACCCATAATTTTTTTTTATAGAATGCATGTTGGAAAACCGTCGGTAGGTGGTTGATAATTGTATTTGATCCATAACTGCTTAGGACCGTGGCAAGTTAGTGGGTGAGACGGCAATCAGCAACTCATTTATAGTTGAAGCAGCTGTCTTGGTGTAATATGGTGCTAATGAGATAAACTGCCTGATATTGGTTAGTTAACTGCCAACTGCCATCCTGACGCATCCTATCCCACAGTCAATTCATTTATACCGCAATCATTTCAATTTTCGTGCGGTAAACAATATTTCGGGTAATTTTTGCTAAGATAACCATCATATATCATTTTTAAAAAATATATAAACGTTTTAAACGTATATAAAAGTTTTAAGATGTTAATAGTAGCTGATATTCATGAAATCCTCATAGATTGTGGTAAGGCAGCTAATTTATGTTTTTATTTTGAAAAATGTCCTTTCCTATTTATTAGTATACATTTTTTTTTTTTGTTAAATTTTACAGTTTAATAAGTATTAAAAAAATTGACATCTTAACCTATCTTGGTGTAATATGGCCGAACGTTTAGGGGTAAGATGCCTCATGGGGTTTTATTATAAAAATGTTACTCATTTTTGAGAAATAATCTACACTTATTTTAAACATACATACTGATATGAATAATAGTTAATAAATTTAATATGCGAAAAATAATACAATTTAAATGTTTTGATTGGTAGTTTTGAAGGTCAACATTTAGTCTATTATTGATTTTTTGAGATAAATTAACAAATTTTCCTCTAAACGTAAGATGCGACTAGCTGATTAACATGTGGGTGATTAAATGAGTTATACCAGAGGTTGTGTAGTAGTTAGATTTCTTAACGTTGGTACTCGAAAATAACACAAAATTTGAGGCTTTTTCAACTTTCATTCCTTAGATTTTTAATATTTAACTGTCGTTTCCGTGGTAAAAACCTTTTAAAGTTGCGATAATTTTGAATCTATTAATTTTTATTTCATAGAGTCCCAGATAACGATTATTTTACAACCCATGATTTGAATTTAGAGAAACAAATAAAGATATCATAAATATTAGAAAAACAAACTCGAAGTTAGAAGAAAAGGCGAAAATGTAAATGGTGAGAAATAATTACTAAGTAAATATATAGGAGTTCATAACAATCTCATGTGCATAATAGATACACAAGTAAATACAAATGAAGTCAAAAGTGAAAAAATGGATCAATGAAAATAAAATATGGCATACCGACATACATCATACTTATGTCTTGATGGTGTCAATCATAAAAATGAAACTGAAATAAATGGAAGAAAAGAGAAATAAACAAGGGATTAGGGTAGAAATAGTGTTGGAAGTTAACAAATACTGCATAGAGTTTGAATTATAAATTAAATAGAGTAAGGTAGAGATAAATTGGAAAATTGTAGTGTAAAGTCGGAACAGAGAAAGTGAAAATTAGTATTGGTCTACTTTATAATTAATGAGCAGTGCGCGCAAATCACAACTTTGTCTTATAAAAATTCTTATTTTATGGTTTATCAAGGTGAAAATAATGAATATAAATTTTATTCATGCCAAGAATACAACATTTTAACGAACGATAAAGAAGCCTGTATGTATGAATGCGATCGGAAGAGATGGTTTTTTTTTTTCCGAATTGAACTCTAGTCTCTATTTTTTCTTTTTACTTCTTAGATTATTCATCAAATTCTTTATGTATTTCGTATTTATCCTTTGTTTATATTACTAACGAAGAGGGCTGGTTATTAATTTCAAATAAACTATAAGGTATTATAAAAACTATAATTAAAAGCATTCTAGAGGAAGTTATTTTTCAAAAATTGGTATTTAAGCCCCGTTAGACTATTTCAACGAGGATATGATTTTGATATTAAAAATCCTTTTAATTCTACATTGATTTATCAACTTTAATAAAAATTCTTTGTCTTTATTTTTTTGAAATACTAAAAAAGTAAAATATATTTCATAAAAAGGGATTTTTAGTTGGTCGATTTTAACGAAGAAATTGCCGTAATATTCCAAGCATACACATGCCCCTATATATATAATTTCATTTTCTTACGACATTTTGTCTTTGATGTAGGCTGTTCACAAATAGGCACACATTTTACGAACCTGGTTATTTGGACTCAAAACGTGCCTATCTGTCAAAGACTCCAAATCGAAAAGTCACAGGATCATATTACTTTCACTCACTCTATATTCCATATATCGGTAAATAAAAGTAAAAGTTTAAATTATTATACGGTTATAATATGGCAAAAAGAGACTAATATATCAATATTATTAATTTGTGACAAAAGGTTTTTTTTTGTATAAGATACTTTGTATGATTTTTTTTCCTCCCCGCTTTCTAAAGTACTTTCATTTCGGTAATGAAATTTGAACTTGGCCGTTATACCCGCCGGTGAGCAGCAGTAAAAATGGCTAGGTTTCATTAAAACTTGATGCCTTTTCTGGATTATTGCTTATAAAAGTTAGTTCAGCCTCTTTCTCGAGAAGTTTTAGAGATGATCCTTGTCCCTAGCGATGATTTCTCTTCAATGATCTCGAGTTTATGAGAAAAATTCCATCTTTAACAGTTTTTTGTTGATTGTAGCTGTTGGAAAAAGTGTGTGTATTAGATTACACATGTTAAATGATTTTATCTTGTTTAAAAATGAATGATTTATTTTTTGAAATGAATAAATTATAACTTTAAATTTATAAAGGTATGATCCGTAAATGTGTACTCCGACCATTTTATCCCAGGATAATGACAGTGGTCTTGAAATTACACATTGGGAGTTTTGAAATGACAGTTCTACCTCTTAAGACTCGTGGTCATCTCCTTTTCAGACACTTCATAGGTTTATCGATTGTAAAATAGGGCAAAAGGTTACAAACATGGGTTTTGGTATAGTTACGGCAGGCTTTGGTAATTATGTGTGGGAGAGAGAAAGAAATTAATTCATTCATGCTGCCCAAATACATCGGGTTGCCACATTACACACCATACTGATCAATCCGTGATCGGACATATATAAATTACATATTTTTATATGATATAATATAATAGAAACATAACATTTTTTTTTCACAGTATTCTTTTACAATTAATACCAGTCTACAAACTAAATACAAGTTTTTCAATTTATTCTTTTTTTTCTTTCCCTTCCATTTTACAACCCTTATCTCATTTTATCAACAAATTCCCCTATATAACAAATATTAAAAATAATAAAGTAATAAATAAATAAAACAACAAATAAGATATGCGATGCATACTTGCCATCCTTCCTCTGGATAACTCCCCTACTCATTAATTTCCATGTATGTGGTGGTGGATTATTCCCAGGGAGTCAAGTATTATATTCTCTGTTATCCTAGCCACGTCCTGGACATCGAACCCAAGCTTCTCCATGAAGCTCCTAGTTGTGCTGGGAATCGTTTTACGGGCTCCGAACCAGATGCCTCTCACGTTGAAGTCTCGTTCTCCGAATCCCTCACGGAACTTCTCCTTGAGGAAAGGGATACATTTATCGTATATTTCCTTCTTTTCCCTATCTACCTTATTTGCCTGGTCAAGGTCGTTATTTTCATATCTCATGGTGGGATCCAGAATGATTGCCGACTTCCCTTTCTTAGTAAAAGCAACTATATCCGCATATCTTGTGGATCCATCCGTATCTACACAGTAGACCTTGTCAAAGCAGGCAAAATCTCTTTCTTTTAGGAGCTTCATTAACTCGTATTTCACTCTATGATGTCGGCGTGTTATGAGGAGGGAGTTGTTGGGGCATTTCCCCAGCACATGTGCTGGTGTTTCCGGCTCTCTGTTGCATTTGCGACAAAGGTACCCAACTTCTCTATCCTGTCCGCTGACACCTGCGACTCCACCTAGGGGTGCATAATTTATATTCAATTTCAGGGCATTGGACCATTCAGAGCATGTAAGTATTTGTTTATCGTATATAACCTTATTTGCTCTCGGGGTCTCTTTGAAATGGCGTACTCCAATGCCCTGCCACCTGCAATTAGCCCATTCTTCGAACGCACTTTCACGTAGCGACTGTCGTAGAGCTTTCACACTCCGATGCCCCTGATCAACGCCCAATCTATCGGCACATTCAGCAATCTAGGCTGAACAATTGAAAGTGGACTGGAACAGAGCATCGGATACATTGACAGCCAATTATTACGTAGGCATACTGTAATAGGTAGGATACTTTTTTTTTTTTCTTTTAAATCATAAAAATTGCAGTAACTTCAGCAAAACTTGACTAACCTACACAAAACTGAGCACAAACCGTACAAATTAAAGGTTTGATTAGTTTTTCTTTATTTGAAACTATTTTTTCCATCATAAAGGCATAGAATCAAAAAAGGTGTTGATGTGCGTTAATTTTGTAAAATTATAGTTAAAAGGAGTTATGAATGTTTTTTGTGAATTTCGGACTGGACAAAAATAAAGTCCAAATTTTTCTAATTTTTGATTTTTATTAATTTCATATTTGAAGGTTTTAAAGGACGCCGTTTTGATTTGATTTCCCTTTAAAATCAATTCTGGATCTACTTTACCCGAAGTGTATTTTGTTTTTTGTAATTTAGGATACATTTAAACTCTAATATGATCTGTAAGCATTCTTATTTTACATCAAAAAATAAATCGATAGGTATGTTTTAACTATATTTAAGCATTTATGTATTTCAATCAAATTACTAATATTTCATCTATGTACAGAATTATACTGAGTGGTAATGTGCTTATCTTTTTGGGATTATTTCTGCACCAGTCATTGTTATACATTGCTCCCTTCATTCTTAAGAGAAAGTAAATATTAAATAGATAATTAAAACAGTGTGATTGTATATAATTATTATTTGCTTGTTTAATCATCGTTGCGGTCTAATTAGAATTTGGTTTAATATACATTTCATTCAGTATATAATTAAAAACATTTGTTTATGTGTTCTGGTCGCGACTTAATAGTTTAAAGTAATTAAAGATTATATAGCTACCCGATTTTTCAAGTAAATATTTACGATCTGAAAGTGGATTGAGTGTTTATTTTTAATTAATTAGGTTATTTATTTCATACCGAGTCATCGCGTCGCCCGTATTTGTATATGCATAACCCCTCCAGTATTTGAATATTATTTTTTTTTGTTTAATGTAGATCCCTTGTTTACTGAAGATTTAAACAAACCACACTAGGCATTTGGCTGATTAGAAACTTGCTACATATGAAACATGTGACGTTGTTTACAGATATGTTCACACATGTTACATTAATTAGTTCGTGTAATATGGAGTAATATCAAGTCATAATTTAAATATTGTTTATTTTTAACTTACTCACTTACCTACATATATATGGATAATATATAGTAAGCATAAGTGTTGCGGTCATGAAAAACATAGAATCTAACTTATTTGTTCCTTAGATCCTTATAAACAAATATTGCAAAATTGCCTTTGTGTGTTCACATGAACATCCTAGCTGGAAAGCTTCAATCTGTTCGTTACTAATATGACATATTTGAGGTATGTGTATGTCTGGGATGTTGCAATAACTTTTTTTCTAATATCGACTTACAATAAAAGTTGCGTGCTGTCATTTTCTTACAATTTTCTCTAAAACGAAATTATCGATTTTTATTAAAATCGTCATATCATTGTATAATCAAATAATATTTAGTATCAGCTAGGTCTTATCATGATTAAAATAGTCTTCCTTCAAAGTACCTTTAATTTTGTTCACTTGAAATAATTACCATCTCTCATTTTTATCAGGAATAAAAAACATGAACTATCAAAAAATTTGATTATTAATTGAAGGCGTAAATAAATGTTCTCTTGTTACTTGTTATGACAATAGTAACATTTTTCTACTATTGTCATAACAACCTTAGAAACCCGAAAACATAGTAATGGTAAATTTTTACTTAACCTAAGAATAAAATTGTTAGAACGGGTAGTATTATCGTGAATAATAAAGAAGTGAATAAAAAGTTTATAATATGTAGTATGTGCATATCGCCTTTATATGAAGTCTCGTATTGCGTTTATTTTTTACCTGACATATGATTTAAATTAATATTGGAGTCATTTCCTTTTATATATGCTGTACTAACTTGGATAATTGGTGTTATATAGTCTCTGCTGCACATTTATTTATCGCCGTTTTGTTAGCGATGTAAACTTCAGTAATTAAATTTATAAAAATAACTTTGTGTGTGATCAGTTGGGTGAATTTAGTTTCAAATTAAAATATTATGTGATGTGTTGATCATTCACTGAAACGATGTTAAGAAAATTATTATAAACCTGTTGTTTTAATATTTTTTTCTTTTTTTTTTTGGAGAAAAAGAAAAGAAAGGGTAAAATAGCATTTAGCTACATCAAATGATTCCTATTCCTTTCCTCTTGGACCCCTAAAATGAACTGTTATTAATTAACGTTTTTAGCAAGCCTTTTCATTTCATATTTAAATTTGGCCTGTGATACTTTCTATTATTCGAATGAATCACATCTTTTATCCGATCCTTTCCTTTCCTTTTTTTAAAAAATTCCTTCACCTCTTCTATTCACTAAACTCTCTTTTGTCTTCTGGTTATTCTTTTGTTTCACTTCTCGTTTCAATTCGTAATTTTTTTATCATTGCGATAATGGTCTGCTAAGTTGTAATTCGTTTACTTGAATAATTCAGATTCGTCGAGTTCTCTATTGGGTATTTCCCCTTCCACCCCTTACCCCGCAGTGAGGCGCAAGATGGCAATTTATAACTCTAATCGAGGACCGATCCGGGATGCATATTAACTACAGGCCCGCTCATTAACTGTCTAATTCAATATGTCATTAAAACAATTAGGCGCCTTATCACCTGTCCAAGGTACTACCCTACGCTCCCCCTCCTCCCCGCTTGATAATTTGTCTCCTCAATTGCTTTTCTAGTATATCAAGAATCTAGTGAAATTTAGAATTGTATAAAACTAAATTTAATTTTCTATGCAGAATTATTGTGGTATTAATTATACCTATTAATAATTTACTGACTTAAAAAAAAAAAGTAACAAAGCTACAATAAATGGTCATTTAACAGAAAAATTTTGTTAACAACAAATTTTAAATAAAATATTTAATACAGTGGTCCTGGCTCATTACCAGTTATGCGGCTGGGATCTTTTGAGCTCTGCTCTACCCCTCACACGTGGGGGATAGAGTGGGCTCAGGGATCCTCAGGTCGATTGTATATATGATTTTATCATTATGTTATTTTATTTCTTTATTTTTCATACAGATAGTTTGATTATGTTCATCTTGTTTATTCTTTTGTTTGTATATATTTTAAGAGTTTTTTTTTAATTTATTCTATTTTATTTATTTTTTTATTTTAGTATGTATGAGATCATTAATCACTATTACCTATTGCCCACAACTGTGTGGCAGATTGTAATATCAATCAATAAATAAATCTATCAAAATTGAAAAAAAAAAAAAAAAAATACAGTGGTCATACAGCCCATTCCAGTTTGGAGACCAATTAGACAGAAATAGAACCATGTGCGACCATTCTCAATTTGGAGTGATTTTACCTGTTGGATTCTTTCAATTCCGCACTCAAACTATTAATAAACTGGATTAAAATTTTATAAAATGAAACTTTGAATCAATTTTAGGTCTTAGCTCCTATCTCTTGGATAGTGTCGTATTTTTTTACCAAATACGAATTTTCGTTTATTATATGTAATTATATCGTTCTATAGGTTGAATATTTGTCTGTTGTATATGTATCTCAATAGTCCGTCGATGTTGTGGACTGTACATTCGTGTCATCCCAGGCCCGCCTTACCTTAAGAAAGCGGTGTGACTCATCTTTCACTTCGTCTTCGGTGCTGAATCGCCTTCCGGCAGAATGTATATATCTTATATACCCTCATTCAAACTTCCAACTTATTCAGTTCAGATCCGAAATTCTTTCCTCTAAAACACAGTTCCAACTTTCCGAACCCTTGTGCTAAAACTACTTCATTTCACAATTCCTTCTTTTATTTACTATACTACATCCTACGCACTTTTTTCTACCCTTTGTTCGTTGAGCTTCCTATCTTTCTACAATGAAATATAGCTTCTTTCTTTATCTCCGAATCATTATTTTATTTAATGTTGATTAATTAATTTCGTATTTAAGAACCGATCATACATCTCCTAAGTTATTGAAATGAGTATCGTGGCCTTTGATATTATCAGTACACCTGAAAGTTTTTTTGTTTTTTTTAATATTGGCCTTTATTGGGGTTTCAGAATGATCGTGTCATTATTATCGAAATTTAGTAATTAATTCAGTAATAATTATTAGGGCTTAAGATGGTACTAGAATTGGTGGTATAAAAAGAAATTTGAGCTCACTATATTTTTTTTTTTTTTTTTTTTTTTACATTTTGGGGTTTATTATTTCTGTCTCCTTTTGGGGTAGAATGGCCTGAAGTAGATATGGACATGTGGATTGTAGCTAACAAGTGTTGTTGCATTGTCGCTGAACTGGAAAAGGATTCTGTATGATTGGCCTGCGACTATTGTGCTTCGTCTGGGCCCTCCTTACGATAGAACCCTTGTCAAAGCTAAGGTATAACCATGCCAATTACATAGTCTGTCGAGGACAGGATTTTAAGTTTGAGCGCTCCTAGTTCTAAGAGTTTCTTTCGTCCCTCTCATACCGGAGTGCCTGTTCGGAGCTGACCGCACCGCCACTATCTTCTCATAACTAAGGTGTAGTTTCAGACAGTGTGGGAAGTTTCCTTCGAAAAATCGTCATAAAATACTAAAAACTAAACTTCTATTATCAAGCTAAATATCACGTCCATATGGAGAATTTTTCGTTACTGGTTGAAATAACCTATTGAAGATTGGCTTGATTGTCGACATATTTCTTAAAAAAATTAATCTTCAAAATGACGCTAACTTCCAACCATTTTTAATTATTTCTGAGCCTTTTTTTATAATGTAAATCTCAAGTAATTATTACTGGTTCTTATGCCCTAATTAATTTTTTTTAAAACACTAAAAACGTTTAATGATTTCAAAACTTCAGCTATTTTCATCTCCTTAAAAATGTCTATACCTTTTGTTTTATACTGGATGAATTATGCTTAGAATGTGAATGGCTACTGGAATTGAAGGTGTTATAGTAAGTAAAGGATAACACTGGAGAAGACAAAAGCTGTATTACTCAGTAGTGCCTTTTATTTGATTTACATTGTATTTACCTCAATTTTTTTACTTTTACCGACCTAATTTTATTGTTTAATGTCCACACGTGCATTAAATTATGTCTTTGTTGTTTTTTTATTATTTCATTTCATGGTATAGGGGTTAGAAACTGATTTTACCCTTTCATATATATTTTAAATATTTTTTTTTATTATAATTTTTTCCTTCCCCTAAACTTCAATATCCCTGTTATACTTAATATTGAGACCATATATTTTTCAATTCTACGAAAATTTAGAACACATGATTATATATTCATATGTATTTATAGATTAAATATTTTTGTACTTAAAGTTTTTTATATTTTATATATACATTTTTTAAATTGGTATTCTACAAATAAATTTATTTTTCAATAAATATTCAAACTTTATTTTAAATTGTTATTTGAGCAAACAAAGACCAACATTTAAATTCTTCTTTAATGACTTTGAAATGTTTTCAAACTTTTTCTTTCTATGCGATGCAAATACTAAATGTTTTAAAATCTTTTATATTTATTATAATGGTACTGATTTTCATTTCTAAATAATATTTAGTAAATACACTATTTCCAGAAGGTTTTAAAATTAAAAATTTTAGAATCATTATTATGTCAGTGTAATTTTTTTTATATTTGATATCTTCACAAAGTTATCGATTATAAAAATGTACGGAATATTATGGACACATAGGCATTTCTTAAAAAAATGCAGTATATTATATAGTTGAAATTCTTAAAGATCTCATCTGGCATAGAAACGGTATTAATGATTTGAACGAGTTGCGCACAGATGTGACGAAATGTATTAACGAAAATGTAATGTAGTCAGTAGCAGTAATGTAATGTATCGGGTCTTGAATTTGCGTAAAATTGTATCCTATTTTAGTTGTACAGCATTTACTTGTTTCATCACGTTATTGTCTTTCTTATTTAGAATGAGAGGAATCTATGTAAAAAAATAGATCATTATATCACATTTAAGCAAAAACAAATCAAAAGTATAATTTAATTTAAAGATGGCACTAATTCTTAATCTTTCATCCTTAACAATCCCTGATAATCCTCCGAGGCGTCTGAAAAGAAGATGGCCACGGGACCTTCTAGTTTAAATTAATGTTTGAAGTACCACCAATGGGTGGTTCCTTCCCTAGATTTTCAAGTGTATATGAAACATACTATATATTAACCTATTGTATTATTTTGAACAGTTGTAAATTACAATAAATAAATAATTAATAAAAAAAAATAAAAAATAAAGTTATTAAATGACAAATAAAGTTTGTAACTTATAGCAGGATGAGCTGATCACTTATTCATAAACTTCTAGGAAAATTTTACTCTTTTTTCCTAAATATTTCAGAGCTTAAACATGGTGAATTTAAAATGTTTCCTTGATGTTCCTTTGTATGACTTGTGCTCCGATAAATTTTTGAATAAGCTTTCAATTATACTCTAGCCTGTTGATAGTTATATAGATAGCTTCTGAACTTGTTTTGCTGGAGTAGGTATATGGACTCACATAAACCAAGAGGGTGGAAAATAGTTTCTAGTTCAGAATGAGGTTATGAATATATTATTAATTTTTTTCTGTTCCTATTTCTCATAGGAAGTTCAAACTTTTCGTAGAACATAACCCCTGTATGGATGAACTAATCTGAGGACGAAAAATTGATCAGGTTCATTTTTAAAAATTGTTAATCACATTCTCACTCTCTAGTCATATCACAGGTTTTTGTCGATTTTTTATGTTATACTTAATGGATGTTTTTATTAGTGACTAAATTGTTTTTACTGTAGCTTCAGGGCAATCAACACTCTTTACACTCTCACTCCCTAGAAATTTGAAAAAAAAGGCATATTTGAAGGGGCTGAGATTAGATTGTGAGTGTGAGGAAGAGTTTAGATGTATGACTCATTATGTTCATTAAAGCACCCTGTGATCATGAGCGTTCTCAAAGGGAAGAAGACTTGGCATTTAAACAATTCAAAATGTGGTAGAAACGAAATATATTGGTTAGATTTATTCTTTAGACTTATCTCTAATTGTGAAATGTTGGTTGGTGTATGCCCTGGTGGTATACAATATAATTACATATAGAGCTTAGTCACTTTCTTTATTATTTATATTATCTGTCTCTTAACTTCAATAACTCTAAAAGTATATTTATTGCATCACATTAGAAAATTATTTGCTTGACTATTGGTCAATGCTGGATATTCTTATTTTTTTATTAATAATTTTTATTTATGAAATTAAATCTACTAAAGATAGTATTTATTTATCAAGTCCATTAAGATATAAACTCCGTTTTATTTTTTAAAAAAATTTAAAATTCTACGCCCACTTAAATATAAAAAATTATTTCCTTTTGATTTAGTTTTCTGCGGTTTCCTAATTCAGATAGCATCCTTGATTATTTATTTATCTTTTTTCTCTGTTTTGTTTAATTTTAAAATGTTTGTTATCTGTTTTTATGTAGTATAATGATTTAAGGAGTTAGAGGTATTAGTTATAGGAAGGGAAGTTTATTTTTTATGCTTTGTAGGTACATAGTATTTTTTAAATATAATTCACATTAATTAGACTTCGTTTGTTTTTCCATTTATATATACTTGAAACGTAATTTATTAATTCTGGATTTTCTTTTTAGGAAGTTTGATTATATTATTATTTTTTAATTGTTGAGGTAAAAACTTTCCAAAATGAATTATAATAATTAAATAGTAGTAATTAGTAAATAATTAAGGGTCTTTTTAATTTACGTTTGAACGAAAAATTATTTCCTGGTTAAATGTTATGTGTTTTTCAAGGTATGAGAAATTTTTTTTTTTTGTCGATGAGTTTATCCTGGAGGATATTTGTATCGAATGAGTAACGGTGGACCGAGATAATCTCTCGTTTGCTCTTCAAAACATTTCCAAACTTAACTTTCGGTTTCTTTGATATCAAATAGAATTCGAGAACAAAGGGAAAATTAAATTTTGACTGATTCACGGTGGGGAATTTCGAACGTGAAAATTTGTTTAATATTGAGTGTTCTCCTCAGCCTTTCATACCATTTTTTCTCTAAGGGAAATGTTTTTCCACTGTTATTAAAGTTTGAACCTGTTTCCGAGAAATAGTGTTATATATATTATTTACAAAA
This sequence comes from Halyomorpha halys, assembly GCF_000696795.3. Taxonomy (NCBI): domain Eukaryota; kingdom Metazoa; phylum Arthropoda; class Insecta; order Hemiptera; family Pentatomidae; genus Halyomorpha; species Halyomorpha halys. The sequence continues at coordinate 739,022 of NW_027112403.1, read as the reverse complement.
ATATGTTTAATAATAATGATACATGATATCTATTTTAATAAAATATGTACTAGGCACTTAATTCATATTTTATCTCTTCATGGGACATTTCTGTTTTAAAACAGTTATAATTTAAAGCCCCCTTAAATATTACGGTTTCTTATTTTTTTAATGAAATATTTACTTCTTAATAAACAAAATATTTTTTCATACCTAATCACTCACATTATGAAAACTAGCATTCTTTTAGTTTGATTTCACTAATCGTGAATATTTATAATGATATATTTTACTATTAGTCAATAAATTTTAAATATGCTTTGCTAGTCACACAAATCTGATTTTGTGTATTATTAGTTACTTATAATTACGTGACCCAACACTTATTTGTATAATAGTCCAAGAGCACGGGGGAAAAACTGGAAGTTATTTTACTGGAATTTTTGATTACTTTAATCTAAATTGAGGACTCTGCATGCCATCGTTGGAGGGATTAAAAAATGGCGATTGTTTCGAAATGTTACATGGTATTAATTTTTCATCCCGAAGTTTGTATATTTAAAAATACCTTACCTACAGCTCTAAAAAAAGTAATAGAACAACTTTGACCGATAATAGAGCAGTTCAAGTTTTTTCAAAAAATTGTTGATTTTTCATTGTTCCGAAAAAAAAATTGGATTATGAAAAATCTCAGGAACTATTATATGTAGAGATATTTATTAGTACTAAAATTAAAGCTAGTTGATAACGTTTATCTTCGTAGCAACAGCCGTTTCCATGATATTTGGCATATAGATAGATTTCTGGTTATTTGGAATAAAACGTTGCTGTTAGAAAATTTTGTATCTCGAGAACTATTGATTGTAAAAGCTCTATAAAAGCCCATATTTTATAAATTTTATTATCCTTTAAATAATTTAGAATGGCGTTTTAAAAACTTGTTGGTAGTTCTGAGGATACGGAGACCCGTATGAAAAAATGGGCGAATCTTTTAGATTTTTCTCGAATAAAATAGACTTGAGGAGGCGTACACCTTAAATGCTTCCATATTTAGTTTTTAATGATTATTTACTGTATCCGTTAAGAATTGGTAAAAGTTAAACCTTTTTCTTATTACTAGCAAATTTTTCTTTGTTTGAAAATCTAACAAGAAATTAATTTTTTTAACTTATGGATAGCCGCCATATTCCTCCTGATCGAATGGTTGGCAGATTCAACAATTTTGACTCTCAACTGTGTATAGTTTTCATTAAGGATTTACAAATGGCTTGGAATATGACCTTTAAAGTATTCAACTAAAAAATGAAGTATTTTATAGGAATGTCTTATTTCATAAACCGATAGATGCATGATGTCTTGAGCTCAAGAGTCAGGATTTTCCAGCTGCCCTGAAAGGTCAGGGGTTTCCATCTCCATTTATAGAAACCCTTTACCCCTAGAATTTTATACAACATTATATTTTTTTTCCCTTCAGGTGGTTTAGACCCTGATTCCAGGGCTCAGGTGTTTAGTGCCTAACCCACTAAACTATCTTCACTCCATATACATATTTACTTCCTTGGTTCCTTCAACTCGCTGAGAATTTTACCGACTTGAAAACCAAACTGTGGCGCTTTGAGATGAATGGAGGCTTTTACAGGTTAAGAGTTCTACTAAACAGGGTTATTTTACAAAAAAAAATCAACTAGTAATTTTTATTGATGTAACTATTTAAAAATAATTGAATGGGAATGATTATACTAATTTTCTTTAAGATTATATGTATTAATATGTAATCAAAATTAATGAGTAAATGTAGTTGATTTAATGGTTTTCCATATTTACCAATGTACCGTTCCTGTTCAGGGAAAAACAACCGTGAACCTTTTTACAAGAATTTTAGGATTAATGTTATTAATTAGTTGAATTTTTAGAATGTAACCGGTCGGAGTTGTTCTTTCCGGTTTTGTTCCGTCCAGTAAAGTTCATAGTGCGTGCAAGGAGCCTAAATCATCTATGTTTATATTCTTTCAACTATTGTGAATATTTTAAGAATCAAACCGCTTTCATTTACTACTAAGTATACAATTGGCTTATGACTTAAGAATCTACCCTTATTGTTTAAGATTGTCCTGTATCGAGACCAGATATAAAAAAGTATCTTTTGTGTAAAGATACCTCTCGAATGTTCTATTGGCGAGGGGAAAAAAGGTACGAAGGAAGTGGAAGATTGAGAGAGGAGAACATGATCAATTAGGTGGCGAATAAATGATGCATGAGGCAGTTACCGTGGCCAATAAATCTACACCAGCATCTCGGAAGAAGTGGACGCCCTCAGCCCTCTGAATTATCGGGTCTGTTGCAAAACGTGAAGGGTTAGGGACCTTCTCGATTCTCTCCTCGTGTTCAGCCTTCCTCATTTTAGTATAACTATGTTCTATATATCCTTGACCTACTTCCTGAATTTGTCATTTTTTATTATGAACTTTGGTCTGATAATTTAATTTTTTTTTTGTAAAGGGTAATTTTTATAAATTAAATTTGATAAATAAAATTGTGACTTTACTTACTGAATGAACCCATGTTGACCGAAAAATTAGTGGGATTTGTTAGGATGATCCGTTGATCATAACATTACTATGTCAGAAGTTTCGTGTTAGTGTGTTTGGTCCACCAGTGGTAGCAAAAATAGCGTACGGACTTGTTTAAAAAGAGGAGAAGTAGAACTTCAGTTTGGTATGTACAAAATTGAGTGAAAATATAATCATAGGTTTTCTGGTATTTTTCTTTCTCCTCTTGTTATTCTCCGCTAAACGTTAAAAAAAAAAAAAAAAGCTCTAATTTCCCGTGTTAATACTTGAGTATTAATAATAAATTTTATAAAGTGTTCCAAATTCTTCTACCATACCCATAAAATTGTCCCTACTTTTTGGATAATAAAACCATCAAATATTAAAAAGTGGAAACTGGTTATGTTTTCATTGATTTATTCCCTAGTGAAGGTGAGAGAGTAGATTTCAAACTTGTTTGACTCCCGTTTGTCGAAAAAGAAAAGTTAAAAAAAATGTCAGAATCTGCTAATCGGCTGTTGGAATATAACCTTTCTCATTTGTGTATTAATTTACCTTTTCCTTCAGTATTTGTTGAAGTGTCTATAAGTGATGTGGTATCTCTGTTTGATCAGTATATTTGTTGTGGGATGTGCTATGTCGGGTCTGCATTATATGATCCATGCTGTTCATCAGGACTGACCATCACGGTGCCTGATTTGGAGAAACGTTGGCAGCTAATTTCTTACTGGCATTCGATAGACGTAAGACTTTGTTTATGAATCTTCCAATAATGTTCTCGCAATAGAGGAGGGTGGTGATCAGGAAACTCAATCGGTTTGGTTTGAACTCTCCTTCTTCTTTTACTGGCACAACAGGCGCATGAAGCTGCCCTGGCCTGCTCAACGGCCGCCAACCATCTTTCACTATCTTTTGTAAGGGTAACTGGGATCCTCAGTTGTCGCAGATCCCGCGTCACAGCATCCCTCCATTGGCTCTTCGGCCTACCACGTTGCCGCTCATCATCCGGAACGTAACTGTACAGTTTATGAACCACTCTTTCCTCACTCATCGTCATTAAATGGCCAAGCCATTTAAGCTTCTATATGCCCAAAAAAGTTCGCCATTTTTCCTTCTTCGCCAATTACCATTCTCGCATACGGGTCCTAAGATTCTCCTCAGAATTACTCTTTTAAACGTGTCTAGCAGGTTAATGCTTTTATTGCTCAGGGTCCAAGTTTCACCACCGTATGTGACGACTGGCCTTATCAACGTTTTGTACAGTGTGAACTTGGTGGTACGGCTAACAAATTTGCTTTCGATTAGACATTAGACTTACAATGGAGAAATAGGCTCTATTTCCAGCAGAAATTCTGCCTTTAACTTCTTATTCTTCATCCTAGTTCTCATGAGACATTTTTATGAGGGAACATAGTGCTCATAACAGCCATAGATTTCGATGTTGCAAAGCTTACCATTCTGTACACATTGTCATTATGTCTACGGTGTAAGCTATGAAATCCTATGGTTGGTCTCAGCTTCTTTTCCTTAACAACCTGTGCATCAACAGGATTTTCATATTGTAACTGGGAGAAGTACTATATGCATCTTCCAATTGTTTATAAAAGATATCTTTCTCCTCTCCTATAGGGCTTAGTATACATTTATGGTCCGGTTGTATTCCCAAAAGGTAAAATACTTTAGTGTGTTGAAAGTTAAGAAGAAAATACTACATTACAGAAACATTTTCTTATGCAATAAATATACATTATTAATCGAACAGAAAAAATATGTGTATTTTTATATTTTATAGCGCACCATGCACTATCTCAATACACTATATGTTGCCACCATACATTTTAGAATTATAAATAATATTTGAAATAATAAAAGTAAAATATATCTAAATTAGTTTAAAAAATATTTGAATTAATGTCAAGTAACTTATTTTTGAAGATGGGTTCCTTATTACTGACATCACCATTTTGAAATAAATGTAGTTACTACGAATCTGAATAAGGAGAAATAAAAGCATTCACACATTTCAAAAATGCTGCTGCCTAAACTACACTGTTCATAGTAATTAATGCAAGTTACCTTGCATAGGGTTTAGGGGAATAAATAGTTTGAGAGCAAAGTCTTTGATCCGAAATATCGATGGGATCCTTATTACCACTGTCTCTTCTAATACATTTTTTTTTAAGGGCGAGACAGGCGTCGCTCCCACTAATTATATATTTATGTATATTGCATATTGATATTGATATTAGTTAATTTTTTTTTGACTAAGATAAAAATAAAAACTATTTTTTTTATCCTGGGTTATTTTTTAAGAATGAAGGTATAGTTTACCTCAAGAGTAAGTTCTAAGCTGATGAAAATGTTCGTAAATACTTTCCGAACAAAATTCTTGACCTTCAGCGGACCCCTTACCATACGATAATTTGTTTCAAATATCTCCTCTCCCATATGCCACGCAACTTTTTCAATACATCATATTTTATTAAATTTTTGAAAGTCCACAGGGATATTCAAATAAAAAGATGACATGTTATTTAATTTCATGGGTCATGTTTTATTTTATTAACTTATTGAGATTTACAACAGTTTCGGAAAATACTATGAGTAAAGTGATAGATGAATTCAAATTCATGATTGTAGCATGTGCAGGAACTTTTTTAATTTTTTTTATTTCTTCTCTCTTTAATTAAGGTATTTTTACTCTCCAAATTTCGTAATGTTACTGAAATGTAAATACTGAAATTTCGAAAATAGCCTCTTAAAGTTTAGGAGAAGATGGGGGTGGGGGTGGGGATTGAGGGATCCGGCGGGTTAGGCAGAGCTCTATCTTCTATTATTTATGATGTTTTCTTCCCCCTCCCCTTTCCCCCCTTTCTATTAACTAGAGTATGTACTTCCGCTTTTGGCAAGGCTCCGGGAAACGTATTGATTTTATTGCAAAAACTGTTGTTTTTTAGTGACAGCTTCCGCAGTGTCTGACACCTTACTTTCGAGATGGCTGTGATAATCAGTGGATTGCAAGGTGGGCCTCTGTCTATTGCAAAGAATAAAAAATAATATAAATTCGGAAAACTAGCACTACCTTTGACATCAATGATGTACGGGGACATAAAAATTTAAAAAATAAATAAATAAATTTAATAACAACTATTTTTTGAATATAAATAAAAATGCATGCATATAGTTTAGTTTTTCTTTTATTTAAAGGATGAATTAGCATTCATAATTTGCAAGCCATGGTATCCTTTGAAGAGTCATTTAATTTCCTTCTTTTGTTAATTAGAAGCTGAATTTTAAAGGAGCCAATCTCAAAAAATTATTATGCCCTGCCAGAGTTCCTGAAAAAAATAATAAAATAAAACGAGGTCTTAGTGAAATTCATGCTATACATCCGCTTTATTTTTTGAGGAAAATTGGAAAGGTCAAGTATAAAAAGACCTTATTTATAATCTCTGGGGATTAACATACATGTATGTACAACTGACTATGGAAAGATACCTACTTGATTTTTCAGAGATGATTTTAACTTTTAATTTTAAATCTTAATTTTTAATATTTATTACTGATTTAAAATAATAGTTCTTGCTATGTAGATATATAAATTTTCTTTTTAATTAAAAACATATGAATAATTTTTTGTTTATAACAATTTTAATTTAATAATATATTTTAAGTTTTACCCGAATCCAACATTTTTGTTTTATTAGTTCGGTACATAAAAATTTATTATTATAAATAAATTCCTATATGATAAGAGTATAACAAATTTCTCAACTTAATTTATTATAAACCATTTGCCCCATGTCCAAGTTGTTTCTATTTGTTCTTTGTCAAATGTATTTTAATATTATTATGTTTATCCTACTTATCTGAAACCTATTTTAATTATTATTTAATTTAATTATTGTTTAATTTCATTATATTCTTTCAAGATTTATGCCCAGTAAAGTTTTTAATTATACAAAAAATATAGAAACCCCAAGGTGGCAGTGTTTAATTGCTTTATTTTCGAACAATTTTACTCTAATTTCAAGAAAAAATTACAATTAAGTAATTATAAATTACTTAAACTAATTTGATCAAAATAATCTATAAAAGATAATTCTCAAAACGTAAGTTAAGAAATTTATTTCTTTTTTATAATATACAGGTAAAAAAGCTTAGACTTCTTTTCACTCTGTTGTATGAATGGCGGTTCTCTGGGGGCTGTTGAGGAACATATGGCCGGCTAAAGAAGGGTTTTAAAACCCATATGAAGAACTTTTAAAGTCCGTTAATTTAAACAAATACATTTCAAAATAATAAAAGTTTAGAATAACAGTTGTATTTATCTTCTAGGTTAAGGCTGATTTTCAAATTTTGAGCAATTTTCAGATCCCAATTTTAATAAAGAACTCATCTCCAAAAATAAAATATTCAGAACCTTCTCAAGTTTCCTCTTAGCTTAAACCACAATCAAGCAAACCATGAACACAAATTATTTTAATAAAATTATGATCTCTAATTTTTGTACCCATTCATTTTGAACAGTGGGCAAAAAAAAAACCATGCAAATGAAGCCACAAAAACCACAACTATGGTAAAGATAAAAAATCATTTAACGTTAAAATATTAATTTTTATATTTAGTTTCTGAAGGGTAATTATAATTAAGCTTAGTAAAATTCGAACATTAATTTTTTTTTAACAAATCATTAACTAGATCGAGGAACAACAATGATAAAAACCTACTGCCCCCTTTTTTTCTTTCCATCCGGCTAATGTTAGCTACTTTTTGGCCAATTTTACTCTCAATTGGAAGTCACGTTTTGAACTCAATTGCTACGATATTTTATAGTCACATAAGTCATTAAAATATCTCTTTTTTAGTTTTAATTTGTCCATGGCAATGCTTTTTTTTTTCTGGAACATATATTGAAATATTCTATAACCTGTTTAAATTTAATAAATAATTACTTGAAATAATTTTTGTAAGTTTTTAATTAAGACCCGAGTACAATATTTTTTCCCCTTTTTATTACTTTTTTATAACTTTCATTCATGAAAAATGTTGCTCGTGGGCATCGAAGTGTTCATTGCTGGTAAAACAGTTTTAAACATTGATTAGTGAATCATGTCTATTTGAAAGTATAATATCTCGAGGCCGCATTGTAACGGACATGAATCTTTGGAAACCGTTTCATTCAAACAGGACTTGAATGTTGCCCTTTGTTTGAGAATCGCCCTTATGAAGTATCCTGTACGTACACCGATATCAGCAAGTTCTTTTTTATCTTTATTATATTTTAAGTTTATTGGAAACTGCTCGTAGATTCTGACTATTGCCACATTTACTAGACAAACGGTCTAAATTGCCAATCCATTACAAAAGACTGAACATGACTATTATAAGGCCTATCTGGACATACGGAGTTGAGCTTTGGGGCTCCACTAAACCATCAAATTCCTCCAGAATCCAATCCTTACAGTCCAAAATCCTTCGTAAAATCCTTAATGCTCCTTACTTTGTCACAAATCAAGTCATCCATCAGGACCTCAATATTCCATATGTTGCCGATTTGGCCAGAACCAGATACCGTTCCTTCCATAATAAACTTCTTAACCACCCAAATCCACTTGTTTCTAACCTGGCTTCTCCTTCATTACCTAATAATCCTCCTAGGCGTCTGAAAAGAAGATGGCCTCGAGATCTTCTCCTCTAGAAATGTTATTGGAGTTCTATCAGTGGGTAGATTCTCCACATGTTTTTATCATGTCACTATGTCACCTACAGCAAATTTACTTGTTGTATATATGTGTATACAGTTGTAAATATCAATAAATAAATTATTAAAAAAAAAAAAAAAACGTTTATTGGAAGCCGTCAATATCACTCTTTCACTTGGCCAAATTGTAGATGGTAAGAATATATTGGAGATAGAACTACGTAAGAAGAAAATAGGATTTGGATTTGGGGTTGCAATTAAGTTGGATTCGTAGATTGTTGAAGGGATTTTGAGGAGTGTTGCCAAACCTCGGATCTGGGGCTCTCAAATATTTAGAGGATCTGACTTCGCAGAGCTGCCCCTGGCGTAGTGCTTCTAACCTAATCCAAAGCTGCACTTCCTTTCATTGTCTTTATTAAATTGCTTTCAATATGAAAGACCGGTCCAGCTCGCCTCTTTCTCGCGATATTTCAGCCTCCTTTGAAAATGAGTTTAAAAATGAATCTGCTAAGTATTGTAAGAGGGAATCGGAAACTTAATTAGTTCGCCGGTCTCCTTCAGCCGAAATAGGTTTTTGAATTCGAAACTTTACACAATAAATTCATTATTAATCAAATATAATTTCATAATCGTGGTAATGTGGTGAAGATACACTACTTTATAAAGTCTAAGTTTATTCATTTTTATTGTAGCTAGCTTTTTTTGGCGATTTTCTTAAAATTTGAAACATTGGAGAATGAGACTTTTGTAGTTATCCCTCAATTCACGTATCATGTAACATATGAGAAACCAAATGTTTTCTGATAGCTGAGGTTTTAGGCTGTGAATTTTTACATATTAATAAAATAAAAATGATGTAAGTGCTCAAGCTATTTAAAAATGAATATCTAAACGTGTATAAATGAGTAGTTGACATTTTTAGATCTAACAGGACTTAAGTAATATAGTCATATAAAAAAATCTGGTTTGATGCGCCCATCTCATAACTTTTACTTATCATCGTGCGAATTGGTGTGCTCGTGTTGAAGCCATCGGCTATTTTTGTGATTTTCGAAAAACAAATCTAAAACCTAGGCAAGGCAAAAATCATTAAGAAAAACTTTATTTTTCTGTTGTTTTAAAACTTTTTGTATTTTAGGATAATAGCGAATATAAATTTTATCTTGACAAGAATACAACAGTTTGACAAAAGTTAACGAAACCGTATTGCAATCAGGAATGATTGGGATTGGGCATTCTCTGCTTTTCCCGTTCGAATCAGATTTTTTTCCATATTTT
>NW_027112403.1:726622-728251 GCF_000696795.3 Halyomorpha halys | reverse complement strand
AGTTTCGAATTCATTGACATAATTCCCTATTATGGAAACAATGAGCTAAATTGATGATATGGGCATAGATTGCAGAAATATTTATAAATATACTTCCTATAGATCTGTATGATTACATTATTGTATGTACAAATTTTATATATCAAAATTATATGGAAAAGACCTGATAATAAGTATCATATTATCCTTGAGATACGTCGTAAAGTGGTATAATTGTGAAGTTGGCCATTGGAAGGATTCAGTGAGGTCTTCTCAATGCTATGGTTTGGCTTGTATGTGTTCTCTTGCCCGAAGCCAAAGTGTTTGTTGTTTCAGTAAATGTTTGATTTTACAAGGCGCTTGGTCTGATGCCATTAGAACTTGTGTATTCACATATCAGGTCTTTTCAAATGTTTATTTTTTTATAGAAAATATTGAATTCGTATCCTTTTAATGTTCGCTTTCTTTAGCTTATTACGGTATGAATGAGCTTATTTCCGAATATGGTGAGATTATTTTGCTTACAAAAAAGCACAGTGAATGATTTTAAAATGGAAATTCCATTATCTATTTCGTATGTTGTTTAATAAATCTTATTAATACTTTGATCTTATAGATACATGATAAATATTTTTATATTTGGTGAGTATTTTTTCTTTTGCAAACTCCAATTAATCATGATTTAATTACTATTTCTATACCTGTTTTTATTAATTAATGTAAGTTAGAGCGGGGAAAATGCGAACTGAAATTTCATTAGATGTGCTTGGACTATTTGTTTTTCATCTATTTTTTATTTAAAAAGAAACTTTTTTTTTCCATCGAGTACGATCTTAAAACAGAAAAAAAACTGGTTTACATTGTAGTGTGGATAAAAACTTCTCTCTCTTTCGTTTGACAAGGTGTATCAGATAAGAAAAAAAATAATGAAAAGGTTTTCAAGGCAAGGCCCTCAAATTCCTCCATTTTTCATACCATTTCTGCATTTACCCCCCTCCACTCTAATTATAACATAAGATTGTTTCAAAATCATATATCGCTATGAATGATTCTACTTTTCAAACTTTTCTAAAGTTGTCCCAATGTTTCTTGTTACAAAGTATCCCAGTAACAAATGTATCTATCTTTAAAATATGTCCACTAAGAAATAATAAAAAAATATTTTTTTAAGTTTTACCACTATCGGTACAAAGCAGCTAGATAAATAAATATTTCTTTTTAAAATTTATTGATTTTTTAAACGGCTTTTTGTTATTATTATTGATGGAAATTCAGGAAACTCACTTGTCATTAAACTTTATAATTATTACGGTATGGAACATATACATCGCTAAGCCACTTCGTACCTTTGCAACTTAATAATTAATTCCGTAATTGCCTATGGAGCTTTGCAAAACTTCGCAGTCCCCTCCCACTATCATGTGCTTGGGCCTTTAATAACCGAGTAATATTACACATATTCAAAGTTATTCAATAGTGATATAACGTATTAATCAAAGGAATTATTTATACTATATATTATTTTTGATAAATAACAATAGAGGTCGACCAAGGCATGAGTAAATGAACTCTTTGTAAATAAAACCTTGCTCCGGGATATCTGTGAAATAGGCAGAAAAAAACGAAACAATAAAAAGGTTTTCATCCTAT
>NW_027112403.1:725101-726572 GCF_000696795.3 Halyomorpha halys | reverse complement strand
ATGAGTAAATGAACTCTTTGTAAATAAAACCTTGCTCCGGGATATCTGTGAAATAGGCAGAAAAAAACGAAACAATAAAAAGGTTTTCATCCTATCGACAAAGAAAAAATTATAATCTAGTGTTGTGCATGCATGACGCAACTTTCGATTATCACCTTGGAAGGCCTGAATGTAAAATAAATTTTTTTTTCCCCTTATTATAAAAATTCGCTAGCAATATAATACGTCATTAAAAATGTGATGAATACGAAAAGGGTTTGACTTTGGGTTGTAAAGTACCGGTGTTTGGATTTGGTATTATTGGGTGAGGACAAAGAAACTATAGAACTAAATACAATAGCATTAATTAACTCCAGTAAGGATCTAGGTCTTGAAATAAATACGGATAAAACTAAATACATGGTTTGCAGTAGAAACGCGAGCAATTTCGGTGATATAGATATAGGAGGAAATACGTTTAAACAAGTAGGTTTAGGTATTTAGGTTCAACGGTAACTAGAAAAAATGAATTTGGGGAAATAAAAGCTAGGTTGAGGGCGCGAAATGCTTGTTATTTTTCAATTTCGAATCAGCTTAGCTCGCGCCTTCTATTGAAAAATTTAAAAATTAGAATTTACAAAACTAATATCTTTCCCACTGTTCTTTATGGATACGAGACATGGCCTCTTTCACTGAAGGATGAACAGCGTCTTAAGGTTTTCGAAAATAAAATATTACGTAAAATATTCCGACCGAAGAAGGATGAATTAACAGGAGAATTTAGAATACTACACAACACTGAAATAAGGGAACTACACCCGGTACTGGTACTGGTATTTGGTGGGGGAACAAGTGGGCCTAGTGGTCCTTTTTGCCAACCCTTGACAGCTACCTAGGTTGCCGCCTCGTACTAACCAAGGTGGGAGTGTCAAGATTCATTCCTCGGGATCGCCGAAAAATGAATGTTTAACTGCCCCAGGTGGAAATCGAATCCACAACGTTCCGAACCGAGCGCACTGGGACCTGCGCCCCAACCCGCACGGGCCTAACTACACCCGGTAAATATAATTCAAAATATAGCATTGTGTCAGATAGGCGTGTAAGGTTTAGGGCTTAGGAACGAGCACATCCCTAAAATCAGTAATATATAATAAAATAACTATGAACCGACGAGTAAACTGGTGAGGGGTAGACCCAAACAGTACATGGGAGGATTGCGTTAAAACCGATTTAGTGAAATTGGAGGGGCATCACTGGAAGCGATTGGTGGTATCGGCATCGAACCTTCGGTTTTGTTAGGCCTTTATTAATATTATAAAAAATATATATATATAACTTACGATTAGACTGAAAATATCACTTAAAATAAAAAGGGGTTTGGGCAGAGTGACAACACACGGCTACTGAACAACTAACTTTATTATCATATTTCTCTGGTATATATAGACACAGGTTGTTGACAAACTTAAAGACTCTTAATTCTATTAATACA
>NW_027112403.1:713363-718696 GCF_000696795.3 Halyomorpha halys | reverse complement strand
ATAGACAATAATAGATTTTAAAATTAGAGTTTACGTTTCAAGGTAAGTTGGTCTACGTTTTTGAATCTAAAAGCGAATAAACTAAATTAATCTGTCCATAGTCCACGTCTTTTCTTGAAAATATCACACTGTTTGTTTGTTTTTTTTAATATATATTTGACGCCCAAGTCAAGTATCAACTCGAAATCTGACGTTACCACTCGCCAATTTTTAAGACTTGATGTCATAATTACGAAACTTTTTTTTTTTATTTACTGATATAATAATCGAAACGAAATCCTGACGTTTATCGTTTCCGCGCCTATAACGACATTTTGGACTATGATTTAGATTTTTCACGTTCTTCATGTACATAATTATGTTAACATGATTAAAATATAAGGATGCAAGGGGAACTTTAGAAGTTCTGGAGGAAGGTAAGGCTTACAAGAAAGCAGAAACCTTTAGGTACGCGCAAAGAAAGATTAGTGTCTGAATGTTCGGAGAGTCTTTGAGCTTGTATCTTAGGGTCCTTAACTAATTCAGCAAAACATGCCAAACCGTCTCTAACTCCTCTATTCATAAACCTAACTATTAATTAAAATGAATGACTAATGTTTAATAAAAATAATTTTGTTATTATTTATACACCATAATTATAACATATTTTATAACTGGAAAATATGAGTTTAAGCAATTACATTTGCAATCTTTAGTAATAATAGTATCAGCATTACTTTCCTTAAAGCGAATAGCATGCAAAATGAAGTTTTCTTAATTAATAACCATCACCATTATGGCACGATATATAATTGGCAATCGATAAAATATGTAATAAAAAGAGGAAAATAAATGAGTAGGAAATAAAACTAACGCCACCACACCTATCATCATACTAAAGGCAATAATGGAAGATTATTGATTGACCGTGTGTAAAGATGAAAGGAATATGGTCTGGGTGCGGTCAAAAAAACTCAAATAGTAGAATTATACTATTTTAATGAGACCAATTTGGCTCATTAAAATAGTATAATTCTACTATTTGAGTTTTTTTGACCGCACCCGGACCATATTCCTTTCATCTTCAAAGGCAATAATATGGGGAGATAATTTTACTTTTGAATTTCAGAACCAAGATGAAGGTATAATAAAGTTATTCATTTATTTAGAAAAAAATATTTAAATTGATAAAAAATTTTAGGTATCATGAAATATCGATGTTGAATTAAATAATTTGCTTTCGATATCCCATCCTTACCTTCTTTCAAAAATTAAGAATATTTAGGCCCAATATATCGAAACATCAATATTTTTCTTTATATTTCGATATGTTTGAGAACTATCGTTATGATATATAAATACACACACATATGTATATATATATATGTATATATATATATCAACAGTGAATGTTGTAACATAATTTTCATTTAATAAAGTAGGAGTATAGTCGACTACCCTTTACTTGTAAAGTATACTGTTGTTTATTATAGAAGATATAGGGTTCGAAAAAAAGTTGGAACTACTATTTCGATGTTTGAATACTTTCTATATATTTTTCGATTTTTATATCCCTAGTCCATAGTCACTAGTCAAGCAGATTTCTTCATAAATGTTATACATAAATACAACATAATTTTCATTTAATAAAGTAGGAGTATAGTCGACTACCCTTTACTTGTAAAGTATACTATTGTCTATTGTATACTTGTCTTACAGAAATAAAAAGAAAAAATCAATTTTAATAACAAAATTTTCTGGCAGTTATAAAAAAAACTTAATTTGAATATAAAATTAATGATAATGACTTTACTCTATCAGGTGACTTTATATGTATTTAGTAATTGAAAAGAAAAACAAAACAAAAATCTCGCCTATCTCATGTTAAATGTTGAAAAAAAATCGACCATATGCTCATTGGACCTACGACCGATCTATTTACGTATTCGATAAACGCTGTTGCAAGGTAATCGAGTATTATTTGATGGGGGCATGGATTTGAGATATCAGTTCATTTTTAGCTCATTATGATTGCATTGACAGTCACTCCCCCTCCCCCACTTACGTAGCCTAATGATTGGGTTGAGTGTTTCCATCGCTTTCCTATTCAGTGAATGAATTTCCTCACGATTATGATAGGTCCGCTTTAGTATAGGTTCAAGATAAGTGGATAAGGTACCGAATCAATAGAGCGGACAGGGGTTTTCCGAAGTCCCGTTCATATGGTATTACTAGTTGCTCTAGAAGTATTTGTGGAGAATATTTATCTTGCCCTTAATGCAAAATGGTGTTCCTAGCGAACAGACGTTATCTAAGTGCAATTACGAGTATAATTCTATAGCTCCTTCTTCTAGAAAGAGAAAAATCAATAGGAATTTAATGACCGTGAACAAGTTGTATACTTTCTGAGTTACGTGTCCAAAAAACTTTATTTTGTTTATTACTTGTTTTTTATCACGAAGAAATAGAGGATTTCAGTAGTTTCAAACCATGCCATGGTGGCTTGGAACATTTTGAACAAAAAAAAGCATATTAATCGGTAATTTTTTTTCAAAAGTTTATTGTGAATAAACATTCGAACCATTCCTTTATATATATATAATTTTATTTTAACTAAAAATTTTAAATGATAAAAAATGAATCCCTCTAAAAAAATAATCAACCATAATAAAGTTGTTCATAATTAATGTTTGAGAATGTTTATCCATCATTCCGATTTCAAGTCTGTTCTAAAATCTAGCGAAGGGTGATAGAGCGTTTTGTTGGGAATTGGGAACTAATTGATTTTCGGTCAGTGAATCACCAATTTGTGGAAAGTAGAAAACAGAACTGCTGAAAAGAGGAGACACACGGAAACTGGGATGATATTGATGTCCACTTCTGAAACTTTTTCGGAAATTGCCACTTGAAGCTGCAAACGAGCTTTTCCTTGGCTAGAAAAAAAACAACAGTTTTCTGGATATGGTAGGGTGATCGCCGAAGGTAAACATCGGAGTCTCATCCATTCATTCTTATAGTTTGACATATTACTGTTTTACTAGAATAAAAACTACATACGGCGGTAAGTAAAAGTTCTTTTGAATTTCTTTTTTTTTTTTTTTTTTCAGAAAATAGTATTTTCTAAAATCTTATATTAAATCTTCGATTTCGTTTACTCCACCCTGATTACTGGTGTGATCATGGAAGCTGAGTGACTGTTGTATCTATCAAGTAGTAGATTATCTATGGTTAAATATAATTAGTTACCAATTATAAAATCTTTTCTGCTCTTATTCTATAAGAAACCTCATACTGCATATTTAATTAACTAATCTCATTACTGATTGAAGTGACATTGCTGCGAATCCAATGGGCGTGTAGTGTTGTCGAGAAGGATAACGAACGAACCACTAAAAGGATAATCTGCGCTAAACCTGGTAAGCGTTTTAATGGTCGACCAACACATAGATGGGAGGATTGTGTAATGTTTTGGTTTTGATCTCAGTGGGACGAGGTATTTAGGCAAGGACTATTGTCGCTATATATCATTAAGTTCCTACTGTCTTGCTTTATTCAGAGCAATATGCTGTTTTTCATTAAAAATAAAAAAATGTCTTTCTTACATCTTATTTAATCATAATAATTTACCTTATTTATTCCATCATGATTAATTTTCACTTTCTTTACGAGAATAAAAAATTCATATCAGTATGAGACTTTTTGTTTTATTAATTAACCTTTTTTATTTTGTTCATTTTAGAAAAATATTTTAAAATTAACAAATACTGGTTCATATACAATACTGGGTCTTCAGAACTCAGAATAAGTAAGAGGAAACTAAATGAGTCATTTTGGAAAAAAATCTAAAATGCATACTTCAAAACCTTTTTTATGTACATCCGAGCATTGGACTAAAACATGTTTTTTATTTCTGTAATACATGTCCATAGCTAAAAGTGAGCGGAAATTTATTTTTTGTGCTAATCATAATAATTATCTATTTTTGAAAAAAATGTTTGCTTAAATATATAAAATAATTATTACTTCGTGAAATTTCATTAGGGGAAAGGGTTGAAGATGGGAAACGAGCTTTGATATAAGTCCTTGAAGTAGTGGCATCTATATACTTGGGCTGCTTTGGGCCTTTTCAATTAACTTTCCATTGATGTGTATTTTTCTTATACCTGAATGAAGTTTGGTTTTAATGTACTAAATTTAGACAAATATTATAGATATACATACTACGTATAAAATATCCCGATTGAAACAAATCGTACAAAAGTATATAAAACACGTAATTTTTGTCACTAGTGTTTATAAAAGTCTAGAAATAAAAAGTGGAGTAATTAGATAACTTCATTCATAAACTTTTCTGCTCAATTATTTCAAACTTAAACTGTAAAAAATCCTGTTTTTTTTTGTTTTTTTTGTACAGGATGTCTCAATATGTTCATTCCCATAATCTTTATAACTTTTAGAATTTGATTTTCGTTGGGTATCAACCGGGGTATGTGTTATGTCTTTAATTTTGAAAAATTCTTTAGTTCTTCCCCAGCGCGCCTAACTCTGAAATTTCCAATGAAATGAGGTTCTTTCGTTTCCGAATAGATAGTAAATGAGATTATTTGATGAATTCTTACCGGACACATTTTTGGTCCGACGTGCCCTGAACGCAAAAATAGAAAAAAAAATCTATACATTTTTTAACGTTTTTTAAAGGTGCAGAAAATTGGGAAAAAATCAGAAGAAAATCGATCCAAAATAAAAATTCTTCTAATAATCCATAATCGTAATTTTAGTTTCCTCGATCTGCTGAGGAGACTAAAATGGCTGTCAGACATATTTAAATATTCTAAATTAATATTTTGAACAACTAATAATATTTTATCTCAAATGAAGGAATAAAATCATCTATTTATGTATCTATTTACAAATTTTAATTGTTATTCTTTTGGATGGGCAGGGAGTGATAAATGATTAGGGATTTGAAGGTGGGAAGGGTATTTGAGCAACGAAGGAAAGAAGGTATGGAAATCGATTGGAAAGAGGGAAGGAAAGATATGTCCAAGGCTATGGTGAAAAAGTGATTTAACTATAAATAATCTGTATCCAACAAAGTTTTTAAGATTAGTTTAGTAATATAATTAATATCTAGCATTTTTTATTGAATGGTGACTATTTCGTATCCGAAATTTCACTCTATCCAGAATAGTCCCAGTCACAATTGGAATAAATAGAGTTCTACTGTTCTGAGATGTTGTGGAAGATTGAAATAAATGTTTATAAAAAAGATTTTGTTGGAAAATTGGCTGCTAAAGTTTCGCTAATTATACGTTCTACTAATTATAGGGTTTTGTAGCACATCAATAAAAACA
>NW_027112403.1:697931-712249 GCF_000696795.3 Halyomorpha halys | reverse complement strand
CTTATTGTATTATTTTGTACAGTTGTAAATTGTATTAAATAAATAAATAAAAAAAAAACTGTTATACCGAAAGCAAAAATCGCAGGAGATTGACAAAACGATCGAACACGTTGTAAACATGTAGAACAAAACCTATTTAGGGAGTGAAAAAGTGAGTGGGTGGTAGCGAAACCAAAGGGATCGACTGAGAAGGGACAAACAGAATAACTGCTCCGTGCAAATCGCTTTAGGGCCTACGGTAATTTCATACTGACTACCCCTAGCTAATGGTATAAACAGTCCCTCGGCCCGATCCTATGGCCCATTTTATTAAAATGTATTTCTTTTGTCATGTCTACTATACATTCGCACATTCTACTGCTCATCCCACCCCATCTTATGACTGTTATCCGGTATGGAAAATTCAGTCGTATTTTCACTCGGGTATTTCGTAACTTTTAACATAATATTTTATGTCTGTCATGAAAAGTTATTCGCATAACACAATCCCTGTGCAACAGGGTTATCCTACATTAAGGACAAACAATAAATTAGTACAGGAGCCTGAATAAAATCCAGCCCATAGAACATACATCAGAAATCAGTTTCTATCACACTTAACACAGAAAAAAATTTTTGACGGTCCTAAAACTCATACCTAATTAGTTAATTAATTTGATAAAATAACGAATTAGGTATTTTTTAAGGGTTTCTCCTATAAATCCTAAAAGGTTCATCCTAGTGAAAAAGTGATTCTATTAGAAATTAAATGCTGGTCTAAGTGAGCACCCTAAGTAATTATTTGGTAAAGTAGTATGTCGTAAGTTGTAAACGGTCCTTTACCAAATAAATCTGGTGCGGTGCGCGTTTCACTTTCACTTACTAACCTACTTATGACCCTAGGTTTTGTGAAGATTAGTAGGCTCGTGTTGAAGTTACCCTTTTCTTTTTTTTAGTAATTTTTGAAAAACGAACTAAAAACAAGGTAAGGCGAAAATTATGAACAAAAGTTTTTATTTTTCTGTTGAAATAAAAATTGGTAATTTAAGTTTTCTGGGGGTGGGAATAACAAGTATAAATTTTGTTTCTGCCAAGAATACGGCAATGTAACACGGAATTACAAAGTAGTCATGTAATCGGAAAAGATCATGTGGTCTTTTTCATCTTTATTTATTTATATATTTATTTAATATCTTGTATTATTTACTATGCATGCATTACTACACCTAAAAATGAGAACTCTTATTTTTTTCACATAAACAACAATAATGGTACTTTAGAGAACGATTTTTGACAAATTGATTTTTAAGCCCTTTTTAAGACTAAACTGTTTTAATGAAGATGATATTAAAAACCACTTATTTTTTCATTAATTATCCAAGTTTAATGAAAATCGCTTGAGCCGTTTTCGAAAAAAAATTGAAAAATCGATTCTATAGAGTGGCACTTTCGGTCAGTCGATTTTACCGAAAAGGTTTCTGTCACCGACCAGCATATGTCTGCCTTAAATATGTAATTTCAATTTTGTATGAATTTTCGTTTTAGATTTAGACTGTTTATTAGACACCATTTTGTGAGTGTGAGGCTGGGTTGTTTGGACTCAGGAGACCTCAACACATGTATTTCCATCGAAAACTAGAATTTGAAATTTCGATTGGAATACTTTCCCTTATTGTATACCCATGTATAAATAAATGAGAAAAAAAAATACTTACACTGAATATTTTTATTCTTGGTAATTTTTTTTAAATGAATCGAATTTCTTGGCCCCACCAACCTCTTGATTTGAAGACGGGATTTTTATTGGTTATCGTTCATTGGCAAACTCGCATCGTCAAACAAAGAAGAGGTTCGGTCTCCACAAGGAAGGAGAACCCAATAACTTTTAGTTAAGAGGAGAAAAAAGGAAGTTATTTCACCCAAATTTTTGATTACTTAATTGAAAACTAGGTACAATTACTAGTCAAAATTGATGAGTCTCCCAAGTAAAAAAATTAATTTTTTATTCGGAGCTCTATATCTTTACTACTACCAACAACAATCGAAAATACAAGAGAGGATCATTTAAAGTAGAGTAAATTTTCTTAGATGTAAGCCCTAATAGAGCTATTTACGTTCAATAGTTCTCGAGATATAGCTTTTTAAAAAAGCAACATTTCATAAAAATGTATGGAACGTACTGTAAGATTAGTAGTAAGTGAATTTATTTTGAAAAATCTACATCTCAAAAACCATTTGACGTACAGACGTCGATTAGCACTAAAATCAAAGTCAGTTCAATGAGCTATAAAGTAGTTTATGACGTTTATCTTCGTAGGAGCAGTAGTTTTCATGAAATTTGCTAAAATAAATTGATTTATAGTTGTTCGGAGAAATTTTCATTTGCCAAATTTATATTCATGTGTGAATATCATAAAAACTTCTACCTCCTACGAAGATAAGTTTCAAAAACTACTTTATAGTAAATTAAATTTCATTATTTTGAGTGTTGCAGACATATGTGCGTCTTATGGGTTTAGAGATATATTTTTTCAAAAATCCAACATTTTATACGAACAACTAGAAATTAACATTTTGTGAGTTTATTTTGTCAAATATCATACAAACTACTACTCCTATAAAGATAAACATTATTAAGTATTTTATTGTAAAGTTAACTAGCTTTAATTTGAGTGCTGACAGACATCTGTACGTCCTATGGTTTCTGAAATAAAGTTTTTCCTAAATCGGACTTATTGTCTGAATAATTATAAATCAATTTATTTTAGCAAATATCATGAAAACTACTATTCCCACGAAGGTAAAGGTCAGAAACTTCTTTATAGTACATTAAACTAACTTTTATTTGATTGCTAATAGACATCTATGGGTCACATAGTTAATGAGAAATAGATTTCTCAAAATAAATGAACTAACTACTAATCTTTCAGTACATTTTTAATAAATGTTGTTTTTTAAAATGCTGTATCTTGAGAACTATTGGACGTAAATAGCTCTATTAGGGCTAATATTTCAGAAAATTTACTCTTCTTTAAATAATGTTCTTTTAGATTTTCTAGTGCTGTTGGTAGTTTTTAAGATATAGAGCTCCGAATGAAAAACTAATGTTTTTTTAAGGTTTCGAAACAGCCGCCATTTTTTATTCCCTCTACCTATGCTTGGCAGACTCATCAATTTTAACTATTAATTATACATAGTTTTCAATAAAGTAATAAAAAATTGGGGTGAGATAACTGCGTTTTTTTTCCCCCAGCTCTTGTACTATTTAATGGTACCAACAGAAATAGGGCTTTAAGTGTGGTCGAATCTCAAAAAACGAATATAAAAAAACAATTCATATGAATTGAAAAAAATCTTGGAAAATATGGATATTGAGCGAAATAATATTTATATTGTAAGTTTAAATCTTAAATACTTTTTTACCGATTTATTTATTTAGACAGGCATTAAATTTTTAGAGGTTAATCGAATAAAAATTGAAGATAACGCAGTAGTTAAGAATAAATGATTGTTTATAGATGTCATAAGAATATAAATGTAATTTTTTCAATACAAAGGGGTGGTATGCAAGCAATTATTCGGGCTTCAAATGGATCGGTAGTATCTGTGAATTTGAGTGGCATCTGTATGAAAGAATTGATAGACAAACAACTAGGCAAAATACAGAAGAAGCCAATATTAAGTTGGAAAATAATCGAGGACAAGTTACTCATATAACTAGAGACCGAATTTCCGTGCATCATTTGTCCCTAGTTTAAAATTCTACCTAACCTCAACAGAAATTCGAGTCATGGAAAAGGCAAACAATTTTAATTGCCATTTTAAGCTTTACTTTAGAAAACTTAATAAATAGTGTTATCAGATGAAAAAAAGGAATATACCAATCGTGTAAGTCCGCTGTTATGAATCAAAATTATTAAAACAATTAATGAAAGTTATTATTAGAATTAATAAATTTAAAATTTTGAAAATGTATTTTACTTTATAAACCTTTGTATCTGACTGAGCATAAAAAAAATAAATAAAGCAATTCTGAAATTTTGAGATTTTACTTTTCAAGTTCAACTCCAGAAACACACCAGATACTTTTTTATTGTTATTTTCTAATATAATATAATAAATTATTCAAATAATAAACCATTGAGTAATTCTTTGCAGCGCATTTATGCAAGTAATAGCTTTTGTGTTTTTTTTTCATCCAATCATAAACTCGAGGAGACTATTCGTTTTGCCCCTAAGCCTAATGATTAAGCACGTTTTTCAAAAATCTTTTAAGATTTCATGTTACAGGGAATTTGTAGAAAAGTGGAGATGTTTCTGATCCTCCTATGTTACTCTAATTGTATTTGTATTCTTATGAAATTGAAAAATCCCATAAATCTTGAAATGAGTAATTAAAACAATGTTTAAAACCCTTTTAGCTTTTAGCTTAACTAATTTTCAAAATGTTTAATTCATCAGTTGTTTGTAATATCGTGTTATTCAATTTGAAAATTAGCTTACTCTACTAATTTAGCCGGGAAATAAGAAAAACACTATTGAGGTCAATGGTAGATTATGATGTTTTCTCTCTTGAGGATCCAACTGTTATGTTACTTAATGAAATTCACCCCTTCCGTTCGTTCAAGGGCGTCTTTTAAGATTACTACTCTTTCAGGGTACTAAAATTGTCTCAAATCCATTATTTGTTTGTATTCATTATGTGGAAAAATAGGAATAGAAACAGATTTAAATGTAGAATTTAATAGAAAAGAAAAATTATATTATTATTAAAAAAATTAAATTATTTTTGTTCTAGACATTAATTGGTTATCGGACCTAATCGAAAAACCGCTAAAATACATCAATAAAGGTACATGCATCGATAAAGGTACTGTTATGAGAGAAGAAATAGGTTTCATTAAAATACATAACTAAATCTATATACTCGATGAATGATAATTTTACTATTAAGTACTCGGATTGTTCATAGCTCAATTGATAATTCCTTTTCTTTTTTTCAAGAATTCAGAATGATATTTATGAAATCAGACATGATAGGTCTAGGGTGATAAAGTTTCCTTTGGCAGTGAAAGCGACTTCGTTACCTCTTCTAGTTCTCCAGTTCACTTAACTCTGGAATTTACAACGAAAATGATTATTTCAATGAAGAACTCTCATAGGCAATCCAATATTAAAACGATTGTATATCTGTGATATTTGTTATCCGATGTGCCCAGAAGGCGTTCGGGTTATCAATCGGGTCTTCAATTCCTTGTATAATAATAGTATCTATAGCTGTGGTAAGAAGAAAAAATATTTTATTATTTTATTTATT
The DNA here is from genome assembly GCF_000696795.3 of Halyomorpha halys. NCBI lineage: Eukaryota > Metazoa > Arthropoda > Insecta > Hemiptera > Pentatomidae > Halyomorpha > Halyomorpha halys. The sequence goes on along the minus strand of NW_027112403.1, from coordinate 706,953 downwards.
TATTTAATGTAATTTATATATATATATATACGAAATAATAAATACAATAAGTAAATATGTGGAATGTTCCATTTACACCCATTGGTGGTACATAAAAAAAAATTTTGATTTAATTTTAATATTTTATTAGTTTTAAGCTAATTATTTATTTTCGACATTTCAACCCACAATGTAGGTCTCTATGAGGGCTATTATGATGGGTGAAGATGTAAATAAAGAACGGACTGTTCAATTATATAATAATAGATCGCCTTGTCATAGGTTAACTGTTTGTATTAAAATTTTTTATACAGGTTGAATATCATATTATTCAAAGAGGATCTTATTGAATATGATTTATTAGCTTATTTTAGGTGATTTGGGAGGCTCCCGGTCTTCGAAAGTATTCCTCATACCAAGACGTTATTCGCCCGTCATTGAATAGTAAATAAGTAAATATAGTAAAATCCACACTTGATAAATAAATTAAATAATGACTTTAGTTGCGTATGATAATAAAATAGATTTACCAAGGATATTAGAGTGCGCAATACATATTTCACTGACAATCTTTAGGACAGATCTGAACTTTAAAGTGAGGTGAGGTTTTCGAAGAGATCAAGTTACGTTTTTGAGGCAATAAAGTAAAAACTTAATTTTTTATTCAAAAAAATTAAAATTATTTGCCTCAACTCATTAATATTACTGAATACATGATACGGAGGTAGGAACTGTTTTTATTTTATTGGAATGCAGTCTGCCTGCTATACTTAAAGAGCATACAGTGGAACCAGTTTAGTGTTCAATAAAATTCTTTTATTTAGAAAAATATGGTATAAGTGCAAGAAATATGATTTCAAATATTAAAAAAGTCAACTTTAGTGTTAAAAAAAATGTTCTCCTTCTACTTCTATTTGATTTACTTATTGGTCATATAGTAATATCATAAAAATTTAATTTTTTTTATATCATATAAAAATAAGTCTCGAGAAATTAAATTTTTATTTTATATTATTATCTGAATACCGGGGCAGCGGTAGCAGCGTGGCAACCCTAAAGTTTGAGTTCGAGTTCGAGTTCGACCCTGGCCCATCCGGATTTTTAGAAGCATAAAATTATACAAAATTCACTCGCAGCCTCCCCCCGGGCATTAGTGAGGCCCGTTAGCCAATGGGGGCCACTCACAGAAAATAGACGTGGGAGTGACGAACACACCCTACAAAGAAAAACAACGTCAAGAAACGCGCGAAATATTTATTAATACATCGCGCGAGGACTTAGACCTACATAGGCTGTCCCCCATAAAATAATTATCTACACTTTATATAATTCTCAACTAATAATTTATAAACCTGACATGATAAAAACTCCTCTTGTTAAAATAATATATTTTTTTAAATTAATTATCTTTGTTTTAAATCCTTGAATTAGCAGAATTGTTTATTTTATTTTTAATATATACATTTTTTGTGATTTATTATCATGGCGCAGTATATTCGATAATTTCGACAAATGATGGACTGAATTTAATTAAATAGAACTAAATAAGAATATATATACAAATACATATTAACAAAAGGTGTAAAGCTGACATTACTTCTCTTGTATTTTAATTCAGGAAGGGTGGCCAGTGGTGTAGGTGGTGCTGTAATAAATTTCCGTATGAAAGGTTTTAGGTCGGAATTTAGTACAGAACAATAAAATTTATTTCTTTAGTGGTTGTTGGCAAGTGATTTTAGAATTATTGGTGACTTTGGAGCCAATACACTACCTTCACCGGCACTTTTCCCTCTTTCGTCCGCCTCTATATTGTTCCATATATTATATGATATCTCTGTTCACGATTGTTCTTCCATCTGCATTTATTTTTTTTATTCTTGCTTTCATTACTTTTTTGGAGTCCTAATCATTTTTAAAGAATAACAAATTAATGGGTTATTTGTTTTTTCGAAGAATAAACGTAAAAAGCATTGCTTTATATTAGTCAGGAAAAAATGTGGACTAACTCTAATATAAATTTGAAAGTTAAAACTATTTGGTTAGCTCCGTAATACCAAGTCTTATAATAATTTTTCAATTTGAAAATCAATTTTTATATTGAAATATTAAAATCTGTTTTAATTGTATAGATTCGATAAGCATTATTGGTATGGATGGACCTATAGAGAAATAGGATGGTAAGAGGTTCTTATGAAATTTAGACGGAATGAAGTTAAACCACGCAATGTCGAAGCTACGACTTGGGGTATTTTTTTTAAAACCCTCTACCTTTAGGATGGGAGGATTATCCTATAGGCAAACTATTCGAACCAGAGTGGGAGGATCGGATTTTCATTTAGTGGGGACCCCAAGAAATAACAAATAACCAGTTGAGTCCGGAATCAACCGGCTGCTGATATGACACTTCAACACATTCGGCTTCAACAATGTGGTTTGTTGTTCGTTACATAAGCTGGAGCATTCAGAGCCAGTCTGAGCTGATTCCTGGATCTCTGCAAAGCTTTAATGCGACCATTCCTCTTTTTGAACAAACCCAATATTGTCGTTTTCTCCCTACGAACACTCTTCGTAAATCATCCCAGGCCATACTGGAACTGTGTGGACTGTATTAGTTTAGTTTTTTTTCCTCATGTAAATTTGTAAAATTTAAGGTTTGGTTTTTAAATCTTAAAACGGGACCCGATGCGGCATGAGGACTCGGACCGATAGCACCTATCAGAGTCCTGTCCTGGGCGCATTAATTATTGTTGGAAGGAGGTAGGACCGAAAGGATTGGTTACACTCAATGTTCAAAAATGTACCTTTTCCACATAGCTCAAGCCCATTTTTAATAGGTTTCAGAACGGTATTGCAAATTAGTAGTTTGCTATAGTTAAAAAGTGAGCTGTTCTGTTTATATATCTTCGGTTAAGTTCAATAAAAAAAAACTTGAAACATAGATTAATGCTTAATCCATGTTTAAGGGTTCCACAAACAAATCAAAAAGTTTAAGTATATAACTATTCTCTACTCAATGTGCAATGTATTTTTAGCAAATAATCCTTTAAAACTATAAATTGAATCCTTCCACGATCGCGATTCACACAGAGTGCTGCCACCATATCGCTCTGACTCTTACGGATCCGGCAAATCCATTATGGTTAACCAGATCTGGGATTTAATCATAGATGTCTGTAAATTGAGGGGACTATTTACGAGCGATGGTGACGATAATTGTGTCACATTAGTTAGCCTCGCTGGGACAATCTGGACCACAAATCTCTATATAAGGACCCCCGACTTCCTAGATCATGGCCCTTCCACTACTTTATGTCCGGGTCAGGCACATCCATCAGGTACAGGATCTTCTCAGTGTTATTTACTAATATTCTTAATGCTTATTGAGTATTGTAATATTAGTATTTGGGTACAGAATGTTATGCTGAAGTAAAGTTTTTTTTGCATCCATTTTAATTGTGGTCTTCATAGAGTTTGTTAGCTAGTTCCGTTTTTTACTTCCACTAAGGGGAAATATTACGATCCTGAACAGTTTTGAATTAGAGTTTTCGTCGGAAATACACGTTTTTAGGTCTTCTGAGTCCATATAACCAACCAAGCCTCACAAAATTACTTATGTCTGCCTTTTGAACTGCTTAGCTCAAAAGTCTTGCGGATCTGAAATTATTTATAACGTTATATGGGAGATGGATACCTGAAATGTTACTACAACTTTTTCGTTGAAACGACTTATCGGATGTGCTACTTCATATAATGGATTTTTAGTTCTATAAAATTTTCCGATAAACGGTTCTTAAGATTTTATTTTAACTCTGTAAATTGATTTACAAGCTCATCTGTAGGATCAGATAGGCTTCATCGAACAAGGGCTTAAATGACTATTTTTCAAAAAAACCTTCCTCTAAAGTACTTTTAGTGTTGTTTATTTGGAGTAATTTACCATCTCACATTTGTATAAGTAATGAACAATGGACCCATATAAAATATGAAAGTATTTGATAATTAACTTTAGGAGATAATTGAAAAAATATCTGACATTGATACTACTCGTCATTTGTATTCGTTCGGGAAGGTGAAAAAATGTAACAAAAACATGTAATGAAAAAAAATACCAGTTTTGGCTTGTTACTTACTTGTAAGCATGCTACTAATTTTACAAAGAGATTGTAACTATTTACTAGAAACTAGGGCATTGGTCTATCGACTCGGCATTACCCTATATTTAAAATTAAAAAAAACATGGTTATAACTTAAGAATCTGTACGCAATATTACCTATATTTATACTACACAGAAACAAGTTTTTTCCTGCAATTTTCGTTATAATGATTTTCTAATGGCCTGAAATTAAAATAATCACCTCGATATCAGCTGCCAAGATTTCGTGATCCCTTGGGAAAAAAAAAATATATATATATATATACAATTTTTAAAAGAATAATCATATTTCTTTTAACGGGGCTATAAAGGGTTGGTTATTAAGGGGTTGGCTACATAAAAAATTTTACGTTGCCGGAGGGTTGAAAGATGGTGGGTTTTTACTTACGTTCCCTTGGTGCAGCATTGCTAATTAATATTTGCACGCAATGTTTGTATAAGATTTTTAATGTGAAACGTTCACATTACAGAACGTTTCAATCTTTTTTTTTTCTGTAATAAGAAAATATTTTTTGTAAAATTACCTTTATTTATTGTTATGATTGATCATTATTACCGGCATTGATTATTTAGAGTATTATTATATGAAAAAGTTTCTCTTAAATGAAAATTGAGTTTCAAAAAGTTAAATTTATAGAAAATTCGATTTTATTTTAATATTATTATTATTTTTTTTTTAAATTATAATTTTTCAAGAAGTCCAATAACAGTATATGCAATGTATTCGGAATTCGTTTCTCTTCCATGTTTATGATATAATATTTGTATAAAATAACTAATTAATTTAAGATCTCTATACTTAAGGCTCGTTTGCAAAATATTAATATACAAATGTACTTTTTTATAAAAACTTAAGATAGGACTTAGTCTTGTTTATTTAAAAAGAAATTCAGTTTATGTGGTGAGAAATCACACACTATTTACATGTAAATTGTTGCCTCTTGGGGTTTAATAATGAATGGAAGTGATTTTTTTAATCGAGGTTTTCTGATTGTTTAAAAGTTTTTTGTTGATAGGGGAGTTATAACTTGCTGTATTTTTGTTGTATGGTTGATTTCTCCGATTAGCTTAGATATTCTTTTTTCCCAAATAGAAAGTTACAATTTAAGAAGTTGCATGAACCGCGGGTCAGTTTTGTAAAATTAAATCATGCTTTACTTGTGTATTGTGGCCACGTGATAGCTATTTTGTGTTTCTTCGACTTTTCAAGTAATTCCGAAAAGCTCATTTCAATTTCGTTACAGATTTAATTAACTTACATGGTTGTTTGAAATGTTGTTTACGTGGTTTAGTTTCACTCGCATCTTTTACTGTACTTTGAGTGACGCGGTTTTGGAGTTCTAATCAACTATTTACAGAAAGTTTTCGGAATTTGATAGTTACTCTTACTCTTACTCTGACTGTCAGACGGTCTTTGGGAATATTGATTTTAACTTAGTAACTGATTATACGGAGCGGTTCTGGAGATTTCAATGGAGTTTTGAAATATGATTAAATTATTTTTAGCTTTTTAAAACTTGAGTTTTGCCTTTTACCTTCGTGTCTAGCATGTGGATCCTCATTGATTGGATTAATTAAAATTTTCAGTATTTGTTGTCGTCTTTCGTCCTGAAATGATTGTTACACTCGGCGAATCGACCATCGACTAGTCATTTTATCTCGGACCGCTGTTTTCTGAAGTTCATTTTTTTTTTCGTTTTGCATTCGATTTGCTCGGATTGATTCTGGTGGATCGATGTGGGTTCCCGTGGTGGAGACAAATTTCATAACAGGACGGCTGAACTGGTTCTCGCCCTCTCTCTCGAGAAGAGCGCTGTTGGAAGATATGCCTGTCAGTCCTGTGGTTTCGTGAATTTGACATTGATTGGCTCGTGACTGCAGCGGCGCCGGTTCGACTTTAGTTTCTGTAGCGGTCCCAAAAATAAAAACCTGATCCCTCGGTATGTCAGAAATGACCAGGAAGGAGTCATCGAAAAAAAAATAAAAATAGTAATGACGTTAGATAGTTTCCTCATGCGGTTTCAGGCACCCTCAAAATCATTGTTATGCTGGCTTTTTCATGCACTGAAGGTTGCAGTTGTTGCTTCCCCAAGTTGATTATCCTGCAAGTTTAATTTAAATTTAATAGTATTGTACTCAATTTATAATGCCCTATAATCTTTGACCTATATTGAGAGCTCATTTTTAAAATTTGTAATTTAAACATTTGAAAGAATTACTTTTGTAAATAATGATATTTAAGTTCTAAAAATTCTGCACACTTTGAGTGAGGACTGTGATCACCTTGCACTCATATTCATAATTATAAGCTATAAAAGTAAAATTGCATGGTGTTCTAGCCAGAACTTGGGTAAGTTAGTTTAGAATTTCAATCATAGCCTATATTGGGTTTAAGTAGATAATTTTTTTTCTAGCCAGAACTTGGGTAAGTTAGTTTAGAATTTCAATCATAGCCTATATTGGGTTTAAGTAGATAATTTTTATTGTTAACGTTATTGCTAGATTCTAAGTTACAAAATTGTGTCTCATGGAGGGATTGATATTGGTCGTACCACTGTATTATTCTTGAAATTTTTACTTAAAACTTTCTTTAATTGCACGAGTGAGACCCTGAGAGGGAAAGAGAGCAGCCCCTCCCCCAATATTAAGAGAGAGGAACACACAATAATAAGAGAGACTGACTTCATTGGATTATCGGGAGACGGAACCGGATGCGGACATAGTGTGTGAAACAGCGAGCGTCGGGACAGAGTCCACGCGACGTCTAGGGCATTGCTCAAAGGGGTTCTGGGCCTTGCAGTCCGGCAGTTGTTAAAATTATCGGGTCGAAGCAGTCGGAAGAAAGCATCTGGAAATATAAAATAATATTTCTCGTTGCTAAATTTTAACATTTTTTTTTGTTTCAAAAGTATGGAAGAAATATAAAAGTTTCTTAAAATATATATAATCTCCATACCTTTTATTCAATGTCAAATTGTTATAACCTCATTACTGAAAATGCCAAGAATGATTTTATTAAATTAGCTATCCTACCAACTGAAAGGCTTATATAAATTAAGTGAAATTAAAAAAAACAAAACTAATTATTAGCTATGGCGGCATTAAAGCATTGATTAATCTGGGGATATTCGCCCGCCAGTTTAACAGTTCAACTCCTGTTAAAAGGGACCTTTTATTTATGCATTTTTCATCATTCTCCATTACCTTCTACGACTTAAAAAGTTAAATATTATTATTATTATTTTTTCAATTTCTAGCTTTCCAACGGCATATAATGTGTATATAGGTATGTAGGTATATAATGCGTATATGTCTGGAAGGGACTATAATATCTGAAAATGTGTGTTCAACCTAGAAAAAAATATTTTCTCCTGTCTCCTTAAGTTAATTATCAAATCCTTTAATATTTTATGTATATCCATTTTTTATCACTAATAAAATTGAGAAATAGCTAATTATTTAAAACAAAATAATTGAATATTGTTAATACTGTTTTGGGAAAATCCTAAAAAAAATGTGTTATGTCTACTATAAATAAGTAATGTTTTTCATTTTTTTTTTACTTTGCTTTTCTGCGAACGATTCGGTTCTTATATTAGATGTATATGTAACCGTATTTTTTGGAATAATTACAACTCTGCCACGTATTTAAAAAAGAAACGAATTTGGAGTCCAGCCCTCCTTTAGATTAAAAGTGGCCGGATGGATTGAGATTCGTAAATCATGAATTAATGTAAGATTATGAATATTCAAGGAAATCAACCATCGCCGTTCTATTTCTAATCAGTGCTGGTCGGTTTAATTCAGAATTTAATTGAATTAATATTTATCTCGCTCTAGATTCAATAATTCCTATGGGGTTAAAAATTTCAAATAAAAAAGGAAAAAAAAAAGAAAAAGAAAGTTTCCCGTGCGTTGTTTTACGAAGTGGAATATAGGCTAGGAAAAAAAAGTTTTTCGATTCGTCACAGCTGATCTGCATGTATTCCGTTCTACCCTCACAACCTTCCAACTTAAAATGGATTGTTGACGGATAAACTGCGTTGGAACTTGGGCGCTAATTATACAATAACCGATTATGATTCCATCTTCTTAGCCATTCATTCTGTTTTCTAGTAGTAAGGTTCAAAGATCTCGAAGGTTCAATTCTGACTACAGATATGTAATATTAATTATAATCATTCATGAACAAATGTAAATCCTTTTTAACTTCTTCAATTATTTAATACGTTATGAGTTATTTTATTTATTATGTTACCCAATTCCTCCTATGTCAGTTTTAAAATTAACTTAATTTTTCTGGATGAAGATAGTTGACCGTATAATGTAGATTATATTTTATCTCGAAACGTCAAATGATACATAAAAAGGAATAATATAAAATTTGAAGCTAAATTTCACTGTGGTATATGTATTAAAGTCAGCAATATATAATTTTATGTTTAAATTTTACTGTGGTGTATTTATATCTGTTTTAGTAGTAGTTTAAAACTAGTTTATATGTTAGGATAGGTTTTTATTTTAATTATATACTACTGCAGTTTTGAGGACGAGCTTATTTAAGCTTACACGTTTAAAAAAGGAATTGAAGAAGTTGAAAAGGGTTTACGAGGAGAAGATGGTTGGGGGTGCCGTCAAAATGAAACACAAATAAGTTGGTGTAACCTATTTAATTGTGCCAACGTTTCAGCTAGAGTTTCTAGCCTTCATCAGGGCTAAGAACAGAACAAGATAACAAGCACAATAAGTATAGAAAATAAAAAATAAAATATAAACCAAATGTCATAAAATGAATAATTTTACTACATAAATTTAATAAAATGAAGTGATGAGAGAAGTGGGAAATAAAATGTATACATAGGTAATTGAAAAAGTGAGTAAAATAACAT
>NW_027112403.1:693823-695881 GCF_000696795.3 Halyomorpha halys | reverse complement strand
TATTATTTCACTTCTTAAACTTTTTCATACATATGTGTCGTCCCTATTATATACGTTTCCTCTTTTTAACTGTTGTTAAATACCCATGACACTTTGTCATCGTTCTGGTATTGTACATTTGTATATTTTTTTGTAAATATCAACAAATAAAAAAAAAAGATATATATATTTTTTTAACATCTTCCAAAACCATTTGTAGTCACCCTCTCACACGCCCACCACTGTGAGCACGTCCATCCATAATTCATCATTTTTTATTTTTCAAAATTTAAAAAATAAAAACCAGAGTTGAGAAAATTGATTGGGATTTAGCACTAGTTTACCATATCTACAAAAAATATTAGATTTAAAAAACGATTTATAGCAATCTATACAAATTAAAAATCAAATTCTGACAGGTAGTACAACTCCCTTACTGCTCTTAAATTAAAGCATTTCAATCTTCAGTAGATTTTTATTATATGACGTAATAATTTCGGTGGCATCTTTATAGGAAGCAATTCATTTGAATAGGTAGAGAGGTTTATCTATAAGGGTCTACTATTAGTAAGTAGAAAAAAAAACCGAAATTGGTACTGAGCCGACTAGTAAACGTCTCATGGATAGACTGAATCGTGAAGACCATGTAAAGATATCTTAGGGCTTCATTGGGTAAATATATAGTGTCGGCATCGAACCTTCGGGTTTGCTAAGCCTTCTGTTATTATTTATTATATGGTGTAGACCAATTTCTTTATTTTACATTCACGTGAACAAGCTTTTGATTTCTTTTTTACGTACATGTCACGTATCTAAAAAGGTGTTCTTTCCATCTCCTTTGTGTCATTAATTTCATTCTCAGTTTTACTACAACATATCTCGTTCTTTTCATTTCTTTTAGCTCTCCTCCTTGCTGAAAATGAGTAAGAGAACTACTTTCATCCTAAGGTTAACTGAAGAAGGAAGTCTTGTGGGAGGCAGGACGTCTTTGATCTGTGTTCTACTGTTGATGGAACCCTTTTGGCAATGCCAGAGGAACTCTCCTCAGAAACGTTGGACGTTGATTGCAGTTAAGTGCACTTTCTGCCGGTAGGGGCTTATTTCTCTTCCCTGGCTTTTTCTTCATTCTGTTTTACCTCTGTGCTTGAGGTTCAAGTTTCTGCTCTTACTTAGAACCGTCTGTAATTAGATTAGCTTCCATAAAAATGTAAGAAGTTAAAAAACAAAAAAAGAAATTTGCTTTATATATTTTTTTTATTAATCGTTATATTAGAGGGATCACAACCTGTTTTTAATAGATTGTATACGGTAACTTTAGTTGATTATAAGGTTTATAAAAGGGAATTTAATTTAATTTAAATGTTAACTCATAAAGAAAACCGTTTTTAAAAAGATTAAAAACTCGCTTGAAATATCTATTTTATTAGATTATTAGAGAACTTATTTATTTATTATAACGACAAGGCAAATATCCCTATATAATAACAGTGTACAAATCGAATAAAATAAACAATTTATATAAATATATTGTGAAAATAAAAAAAAATATATCTTATCAAAAGTAATTTAATGTAAAAACAAAATTGAACACACTCATAAATTAAAAAGATTAACTTAAATTAAATTATAATAGAACTTTAAATAATAAAAACAATCGTAGTGGAGATAGTCTGTTATGAAAAATATTTTTAATTGCGAAAAACGAATAATAAAATTAGCAAAGAAAAAGGAAGAATAGTAAATATAAAGTGGTAAAAGTAAGTATGGGAGTGAGAATTAAAAAAAGAATAGATAAAAGACATGGTAGGAAAGTGAGCTTCTGAAACGTAAGAATAAAAGAAGAATTATGGAAATTTTATAAGGTTTAAGATAAGACTTATAGATTTTATAAGTCTCTCTATGTCAGGGAGATGCAGTATTTATCAACTTTATGATTCACGGATTTCTGTGTTAAATTGATGTGTATGGATTCCGAAATGTGGCGTATCCTATAGTTGGGGACTGTAGCGAGGATTGATATATCATCGAAGTTAAAAGAATGATTAAGGTTTAAAGCGTGTTCAGACAATTTTATATTTA
>NW_027112403.1:675987-692608 GCF_000696795.3 Halyomorpha halys | reverse complement strand
GAATGTATTAGCCTAATTATAAATTTGAAATAGTAAATAATGCTAGTAAGTAATGATAATGGTTTAAAAATGTAAAGGTCAAGATCATCGAATACTAAGGAAGAACTGAAACTTATTTTTAACTATCGATAATTTCCATTCAGTCAGATAATTTGATCATTAATTTTAGTAATTGATTCTTACATATTCATTTATTTCACAATTGTCAAATTAAAACCGTTGAGTATATTTTTTTAAATCAGTTTTTTTTTATAAATTATTCCTTCCTTTCTTTTGTTTATACCTACGATACTAGCTCAGATAGTTGGATATTAGAAAATTGGATAGTTTTAAATTAAATTTTATTTTGAATTTTTCCTTAAATAAAATTGATGTATTGTTTTGATGTTTCTTTTTACTTAGCCAGCACATATTGACAATTTATGTTAAGCGTTGAACAAATATATCCTAAACGAATTACAGATATTGTATGTGTTTTACTTTTGTATGAGATATTGCTTTTTAAGTTTTACAGCATTACAATGCTCTCCAATTTCTGTTCTGAACATTTCATGTTCATATTTATGTTTGTTTAAATGGAATTTAAGCTAACTGAATATGTTTGTTCGCTAATATGTTCCCCGATTTTACGATTGGCTAATTTGATGACAGGAGAAATTGCTTTATAAATGTTACTGCCGATAAAACTCTGCAAACGGCATCATATAACTAATTTTTTGAAAATGTAATTCACTTTATTTATTTTTTTACAGAGAGAGAAATACTTTATTTATTTATCTATGCTGCCTAAATACATTAGGTTGCTATCTCACACAGCATACTTATCAATCCGTACTCGGACATATATACATTACACATACATGGTATAATCATAAAAAAAAAAGATATACAATTAATACATGAGGATAAATTAATTGCTAGTAGTTATCATATAAAGTTATAGATTGTAATATACAGGTGAAATGAATAGGATTAGAATAAGTGAAATTGGATAATAATAGTTTATTGACTAAGATATATTTTGACATAGGCAGAATAGCCTGCAACCATTTTGATAACAATGTTAGCTGTGATGTTATAAATAAAATCCTTGAGAATAGCCAAAACTTAGGAGTTATAAGAGAAAGAACAGTATGAGACTACATGAATATTTTTTATTGTAATTGGTTTATTTTTTATGATTTTTTTTTTAGATTTAAAACCAAAAAGAACCAATTTAGGATTTTTATCATTTTATTTCTGATGTTGATATAATTTCTATTAAAAATGATCCCACTAATTTTATTGAAAATGAGTAGACTATATATTGCTAGAGAAATCAATCAATGCTATGATGTGACTAAATTGTTTCAGAAAAAAATATTTCTTTATGTTTTAATTTTTAATAGTAGTACCTCATTAAAAATCGGTATACTGTTTCAACAAAAAACGCTATCCTAAAAAAATATCTTAAAAAAGTAATCTAGCGATAATTCATTCACATTCATTCATTCCCGTGTTCGGTGTTCTCAGCCCGACAAGGGCTCCCGGAAACGCATTTATATTTAATTTATTCATATATTCCTGTATTTTTATTATGTGTTTATATTTATATATTTATTTTCTATGGATTTATATTATGTATCACTATCGGTTCATGATGGGAACCGATTGAAAAATTATGGGATATATTTAACTCAAGTACTGGATACCATAGAATCCCTTGCCATGGTATGCTAGATATGAATATTTCTAATTAATCATTGGAGTTTTTCTCCAACAGTGTCGTGTTTACTAATTTACAATGCTATTATTATGTTGCATATTTTATATTTACAATCATATTACAACAAATTAGCAAGAATAATAATATGAGAAAGCATGGTAGCATGGAAAGCATCTATTTCCTTAAACTTTAATTATCATATTATAAATTGAGAAGTACAAGTAAGTTAGGATTTTTGTCATTTATACTGACTCTAAGTTTATCAATTCTATCATTGTCATTCAAAATGTGGCGGAGCGGATCTTTAGTCCCGCGTCGCTCCGTAGCCTGCCGGTGGCCTCCGCTGGATCCCTGCGATGTGTGACTTCCTCCAAGTGGACTTCAACTCCTTTCTCTCTCAAGACTGCTCTTCGACTCCTCCTCAACTCTCCTCTACTGATGTCTTCATTCTTTTTTTTTCTTACCTCTAATTTAATTTTTTTTTACAAACACATACAATATATACATTTATCTTAACCTAAGATTATATATACACATATTTACATTTAATATCTTTTATTGCCGCATGGCTTTTTAAGAGTGTTAACTGGGTCCGCTGAAGGCGGTTTGTATCTGAGTGGCATGGTGGCCGGGGGCTCACAAGGAATGGGGGAACCATTCCGGCTGATAGTGGAGAAGATGTGGATGACTTCTGGCTGCAGAGCCAGAAGTCCTTCCCTCGGCGAGGACGTCGACCAAGGGGACCGTGCTCCGCCACCTCCCAGGTCTCGGTGGAGGGGCGATCTATAGGAATAGGGGATTGACACAGGCTTTGAGCCCTTCAAAGAATTTGATGTTCCTACGGCCTATGAATTCCGGCACAGAAGGGAGTTGGAGCTCTTCAGTGATGACTCTATCAACTCTCCTCCGGCTCTTTTTACTCCTGTTCTCCCCTCTACTTCTCATTCCACCCCACTTCCGATCTCCGTTTTTCTCATTGGTCATTTTCCGCTCCCACTCTTATTTATCGTCGAGAGGGAGGGGGGCATGTCATTTACCTTTCGGTCTTTCTGGGGTGGCACTCTTTTGATGTTCAAATTTCCTGAATTCAGGCGGCTTTCCTCTTTGACAGAGGTCATCGTCTTTGGCCTAGGATTTTTATGTGCCTAGGTGTGAGATAAGGGCTACCTGGGTCTCCCTACCTACGCGGTTAACAGTCTCGGGTGTGTGTGCCCCAGTCCACACCTGGTATATATATATTACTTCAATGACCCAGGCTTGTTTCTTCGGTATGACCCCTTATCAGGTCCGACGTGTCGACAAAAGAACTTACATTAGTCTCCTTTCTCTCAGCTGGTGCCTCTCATACATATCATCATGATCGAACTAAAACAAACATCACATCTGGAAAAGAATGGATTTGAATAGAAATAAAAAATGGAAATAAGCCGAAATGTGTGGAAATATATCTAGTTAACTAGATATCCTATGTAGAAATACGTATATAAGTAGTTTTTAATTTTTTATGGACTAAAATAAATACGAATCTTTTCTTTCTTGAGTTTTCTTACGGATTAAAGATATTTTTTCTTAGGACAGATACGAATTATAGGGAAATGCGAAATATTGTTTTAAATTTATTTTCCAGTGTATAGTTAGTATTCATAAAATTTTTAAAATTATAAAAACCTAAATATTATATTTTTATCAGTTTATTAAATCAATAGGGAAACCTCATACATGTAACTTCTTATGGAACGTGTTTTATCATTGGGAAGGAAGACATTCAGAAAATTGTGCCTGAGACGATGTGATATATAGAAGGGGATGCTAAGGAATCGGATATTATAGGAACACTGTCTCGTAGAAAGGGTAGAGAATTTAATAAGGTTGAAAAGCTTGGATGGAGTTTTATTGCCAGTGATTCAGTTCTAGGATGAATGTCTTTTCTTCTTAGTCAGCTCTTTTCATATTTGGCTTAACAGTTCCTATTTGTATCGACAGGAAAACAGATTCATTTGGCTTTGATATGTGACAAAGTTTAAATAAGTTGAATGAAATAACTTTTGAACAGTGTTCACTTTTCTTACGGCTCACGAGGAATGAAAATATTATTTATTTGCGTAATGATGTTTCTTTGTACCATTTAAGATGTCAGATTACATGAGTGACATTAATAAAGTATGAATTTATTTTACAGTAGTTAATTAAAGCCGAAACTAATTTTGACGTATTTAGCTATAACCAATTCTAACCTGTTATTAACCATTCTAAGGTTTAAATATAAGATAAACTGATTAAAGTACACTGATTAATTAAATAAACATTGATTTGATTAGAACTAAATCAATGCTCTCAAACAAACTATATACAAATTCAACAATATAATAGTAGAATTACTATTTAGTTTGATGAACTAATTAATGACCTTAGTTAGTGACTTATCAAAGATCAAGTCAAACATGATACAATTTAAAGTACACATTAATATTAATTATTTAAATATCAATTAACAAGGCTTATAAACTCATTAAACAAAATTGGCTTTACCTTAAATAAACGATAAGTCAATCTCACAAACAACTAAATATAAATTCAGCAATCATACAATACGGGGTATCCCAGCATATAGTATTCACCCAAATTTCGATAATTACCCTAATCTTTGTAATTATCGAAATTTGGGTTTGAATTTTCCAGGTCATAATAGTAGGATGTTGTCTTATTTTTGGTAGGTATTGTTGATTAACTAATCTCTAACTCAATTTTCAAGAATTTTCAATGAAAGGAATTTTTTTTTTTTTACAGATTCTCATTGTTATTAAAAATCAAAATAGAAAAAAACCTTCTTTCAATTAAGGAATAGCTGAACTATGGCGACTGATTCTCACTGAGCATTTTGAAACGTTTCTATTCTTTAGGGTTTTTCTTTCAAAACGATACATTTTTTTAGTACTTTAGGCCATCGTCCACAGCTCAAAACAGGGGTAACATAGGTAATACAAGTAATAGCTAAAAACTTAAACACGATTCATTAAAAATCTCTATACTGGACCAAATATAACTGTGATAGGAGTCAATGTTCTATAAAATAACAAAATGTTCCTTTAGATCTTTATGGGCGATGGACAATATAAAGGGACATTTTGGGCTTAGGTAATGGTGCCATTAAGAAGTACTAAATAGGTTCGTGAGGCAACAAGGTATCCCGGTCGTTAGTTTCCTAGGGTCAGTGAAATCTTAATTAATTCTGCTCCTTGGTTTTCCTTTAATGGGGACTATCTGTTCCTCCCCCCTCCCCGAAGCCTCCTGTGCTTACAATCTAATTCCCTGATGAGGGGAACTTTTCCCTGCCTGAAAATTCTTTCTCTAGTAAGTTCGTGACAAAATAAAACTTTATAGAAATTATTTAATACTATGGAAACCTGCCCCCTCCTCTTCTCCAACCTCCTCCACTAACTTTCACCACTACTGTTCTCCAGGTGTTCTAGATTGTTCCTCCTCCTTGACTGCGAAACTTTGCCGGAAAATAGTTTTGGGTCCGGGTCTTTGATTCACGGCGGTAAGAGTTACAATTCCCCCCAACTGCAAGTGCTCCTATATCATCTGAGAACATTATCGATTTTCATTGTTGATAACATTAGAACAGTAGGTATTGTTGCGTAATTGGTTGTTGTGAAGATATGCAACCTTATTTAAAAAGGGATTACATGCATCAATGCGTACGAATATTAATTTAACTAAGATCTACTAAAATTTTTAACAATTTCGTCTACATTTCCCTGTTTATAACAGCTCTGGGTAATATTCTCTGAAACATGCCCTTTCCTTTAAAACTTCTGTTTAACTCCGAATCCCTATATAGCGGTTATTAGTAATTGTGAGCCTAATTATTTCTTTGAGTTGTGTTTACCACATTATTTGTATTTTAAACTGTTAAACCTTCAAATTTCTGAACTTTCCGGGTTTTCAAATTTTTGGGGAGGATCTAGACACTCCTTTCCGTAATTATGTCCCTGCCTATATTATTATTAAACCCCAGAATAAGTGCACTGTAATTATAAACTGCTGAAATGCCTAATACTAGTCATTTGACCGACGTAAAAGATTTCAGGCAGCACTATCTTCTTTACAAAATGAAGCACATCCAGTCTCCAAGGTGCGAACCCTGAATTGTGGTGGGGGATAATTCTTATAGTAAAGCGTGAATACTATCCTAATCGCTTCTTTGTGTTGTTGGTCCTGGTTCACTAAGTATGTATGTATGTAGTAATAAGTGGTTCACTTACTCCAAGACTAAAAGTGTTGCCATAATTATCCTTAGCGCTGTTGAATATGTAGGAAAAACATAGTACAAAGTAAATACTGGAGTGTACTGTATGTTTGCTATTCTAATTTTAACTTCTTTGTCATTTTGTAATATTTTGAGAAAGTTGTATTCGCTTGCGGCACCTACTTTAGGGACCCTTGGAAATAATAGGTTAAGCTTTTGTATCAACATTAATAAGGATGTCGAATATCAAAATCAATATAAAATATTAAAACAAACAAACAGTATTTTATTTTAAGCTATCCATAAAATTTTCCCGTTAGTTAATATAGTTCGTGTTAAAGTTTGATATCGATATCATTAATAAATTGGAATATCAATATCAATGTCAAATGTTGGATTAGTTTGATGTTGAGGATATCAATATTTGAATTGGATTTATATCGGTATAAATCGATAGTTAGAAGTCAGAATATCGTTGCCAAGTTTTGATATTGATTTTAACAAGATAGTCAAATATCAATATCGAAGTAAAATTTTTTTTCATTTTTAAAATTTCTTGAAATATCACAATCTTCCTGTTTTGTCCAATCACATAAATATTTATACTTTGTTGGACTATTATAATTATAATTATTTAATATCCATATAAAACAGAATTATTGGAATGTTTTTATGTTGAGGATGTCTATATTTGAATTGCATATCATTTGTTAATATCCATAATTTAAATTGGAATATTGATATTTTTCACGTTTTTTTTTTCTCGGAAATATTTATCCAATTATATTTGTTATGTAGTTGCTTTGCTTTACCCTTATTAAGAATTTTATATATATGTTTTGATTAGATATAATCCATATTCCATTTCAACAAAGCATTTTTGACGAATTGGTGAACTCGATGATGTTCCGTTTGTTCTCAGTTCTTAGGTGCTACATCTATCGTTCTTTGCCTCTTCATCTTCGTCGAGACTTTAATAATGCCACTCCATTTTCTCCACTACTCCAAACATAACTTCATTATACCTGGAACATTTCAATAGCACTCCTGGCAACTGTTTTCGAATCCTCTTACACGTCTTGTTTCCTACCATTAACCTGAATACCTTTCCTCCAATTATAAACTCTGTATCCGCTATAACTCACTAGTTACTTCGCTGACTTACTGTTTGAATTCCGATAGTTCACCAAGGCGTATGAAAATACCTCGGAACCTTCAAATACATTGCTGTCTTACTACAAACGTTGTTCCTTCTCAGGTCATTGGCACTATATTTGACTGAATTGCAATTTTACACGTTGTATGTACAGTTGTAAATATCAATAAATAAAATAATTAAAATATATGAGAAATAATTATTTGTTCAAATATTATACCGACCTTACAGTCGGTCCCCGGGTTGTGTATGAGAAAATATGTTTTTAAGAAAAGTAGTATTTATATTTTTAGATTAATTGATATATGTAAATAAATATTTAATTTTATACTACATCTTTATTGTAATATTAAAATCTTTATTGCAAAAATATTGATTTAATATTTCTTTTTTTACAGGTTAGTGGTGTGCTTCTGATGTAATCATCTTCTAAGAGTAGACGTTTATTTACTTTTTAATGTGAAATTTTCAGGTATCGTAGAAAAAGAATTTAATTTAATTTTTCTATTTGTTTCCTTTTTACATTTAATTATATTGTTTTCGAACATTAATTATTCTTTGTTTTGTTAAATATGCTTTATAATTTGTTAATCCGTTTCATTCTAATACTTCAAATGAAAAGATTCTGTTTAACTATGATTTTATGAATCTCAGGTGACGATTTGAGTCTATAAAAAAAAAATACTTGTCATAGGTAAACACAACGAGTTATCAATTTCCATTTTTTCAATCCCCAATCTAAAATGCAAGGTTGTGTTCGGTAAAGGTGTGAAGTTTGGTAGGAACTCAATGACACAAGGAAGTGTCGATTACAGAGGCCGTGGCAAACATACAACTGATTTATTGGTTTGCTTTTCAGCGTTTAAACCCCTCCCTCACCAATAAAACCCTTCAGGAGCATAATCTGATCCCTTTCAATTGCCCAATCCCCAACCCCGCACACAGCTTAAAAGAATTTATAGGCTTCTATGAGCCTTGTCAATGTTTAAATCTATCTCCTTTTTAGAATTAATTATTCTCAAATATATTTTATCTATTTTTTATTTCATTTGATTGTGAGTTCCCGTATAGTAAAAAAAAATATATTTATAAAATACACTTTATGTTATAATAATAGTGTATTAATATTAGAAAATGTTGTATTATCTAATTTCGTCGATGAAAATAAAAGTTCACATATTAATAGATAAGTTGACATATATAAAAAAAGCATCCAACAAATCTTTTAAATACTACTAAAAATTATAAATTATAAATTATTTTCACTAAAACGACGACCTGTACTCCAACCAAACGTAATTTTAATTGACTCTTGTTTAAAAACTGTTCCATGATAAATGCTTACATATTTCCAATAAAATTCATATATTTTTGGTTTTATCTATATTTTCCGTTTATATACATATATAAACTTGAAAATTTACTCCAAATGTATTTATTTATGTAATATACTAAATAAATCTTTTTGTTTAATAACTAACTATTATAAAAATTCAAAATTCAATCTACCAGTCTAACTAAAAACAAACAAATATAATAAAATGATAAGATTTGAATGTTTTATTCTCAATTCCCTAAAACCTTTCTAACAGGAATCGTCAAAATGCAAATTTTTGTGGATACGACTATAACTATTACAGTTTTGAAGATCTACAATAGCTGAACCCCTATTATGAAAGAAGTTTATCAGCTTAATAGTAAAAAAAAAAACGAAAACGCTACTTTCCAAATTAAATAGTTATCTTTTCACCGTACGTTGAACTAGCTCCATTTTCCACACCCCTTCCTTCTGTCAAAACTAAGCTGATGCGCTGTTTTTTTATTATTCCTTGTTTAATAATTTATTAATTTTCAATAACAACTTACTTGCTAGCAAAAGTGGTCGCCTCTTAATTTCATCTCATGATATTTTTCATAGCTCTTTTCGCACGCTTTTCTGGAATTTCCGTATTCTATACAATTTTTACCTTCTTCCCTCGCAGAACCGTGCTCAATTTTGTCCTCTTTTTTTTCGAGGCTTATTGTTATTAGAAAGTTCTGTTTGAGACATGCTTGGTTGTTCCACTAAATCTAGGGTTCCAGGGTCTATCCTGTACTTCCTTTTGCTCTTTTCATTATTAGATTCTCTATCTATAAATTTATGATTTTCATTCTCATTTTCGTCATTAGCTATTTCTTTCAAGATACGCTATATTGATCCCTTTTCTCCTTTTACTATAATATATTCCATTCTAAAACTAAAAAGGAGCTTGCTCAAAGGAAAAGAAAACAATTTCTAAAAGTTATGTCCATGCATTTTAACGAAATACCATGGTAGTTTAAAAGAAAACTCTATGGAAGCATCGAAAGACAAAAATAACGGACACAATCACGGAAGACACTCCGTGGTCAAAAGTGTCCCAGACAAGATTTTAAAAGACAAGATTTCCTGACCTAAGTCGCAATGGATACTACTTTCACACTTCCTCGCCTACCTAGGACTATCAACTAAATTTACAAAATATCCGCAGGTATTAAAAAAATGTTTAAAACCAAAAAATATATTCATTGGTGGTTTTTGTAAAGTAGGTACCTGATCCTTCATTCAAAGACAAATCCTTGGAGATTGAGTATGGTATATCACCTTAAATATAGTTATTTAGTATGGAACCTGATAATCATTCCTGGATCGTGAAACGAAAAACAATTTTACTCTGAGATGAAATTCCCGTAAAAAAAAAAAAAACATGGTTCACAATTCTGCACTGAAATAAATGTACCTAGTGTATGTTTTTAAAGAATATTATAATTTTATAAATATCATTATTTTTTAATATTAGAGTGAAAATGTCTTTAAAAATATAGAATTAAATAATTAAACAAATTCCCATTATTTTGAAAATTCCAAGTTAACTAAAATATAAATTGGAATCGGAGCAGATTTAATTATTAGTTTATTCCAACTGTCAGGAACAGAATAATGTTATTTTACAGCCGTAGCCCTTTGTAATGTATAAAAGAAAATTCTACCGACAGGGGAAATATATTTTTCGCTTCTTATGAAGTTGAAGGCAGTTCAAAAAAATAAAGGAAAAAAAACGAGAAACAAAGAAAGGATATTTAAAATATAAATTCATATTTATTCCATCTAGTTAACCTTTTCAAACTTGGCCAGTTGGTTTCGGAGATAGGATGTAAGATTGGATGGAGGATTTCCTCTATTCCCTCTGTTCTGTTTGAAATTCCAATGGATTTTCCTGCGGATTAAGGTTATATAGTTTACGTTACATAATGCCCCCTTTTTCGTTAAGGGTTGATAATAGGTTCGGCATAATTGAAGGTTCGTTAATATACAAGGGTGCACAATATAATGAGCGTGAGTGTATTCGTGTTTGTGCACATTTTTATACTAAGGTACGTTATTGGAGGGTTAATGACTTCTATGGGACTTAAATAGGAACTTTTAAATAAATATTTGATGTTTATCCAATTATTTTAATATTTGCATAACTGTTATAATTTTGTTATATTATGTAAGGAGACAAAGAAAAGAAACTTCATTGGAATCGTTTATTACAGTTTTAAGGCATTAAATGTAGTTAAGGCATAATAACATGACAGACTTGTAAACTACATTGCTAACACTCCAATACATTTTTATATTAGGAGGTCTCGGGGCCATCTTCTTTTCAGGTTCCTAGGAAGAATTGTTGAGAAAGCAAGGTTAGATCAGTTAGAGGAAGCTGGTTTGAGCCAAATGGATACATATGGAAAATTGATGCCATAAATGATTTGATTGTAACAAAGTAAGAAACATTTAGAATTTAGAATTTTATTAAGGATTTTGAATTTTAACGATTGGTTACGAGAAGAATTCGATACTTTATAAAGAAAACCCAATGGTCAACTCCATACGTCCATTTAGGTCTTATTATAGTCATGCATATTATTCTTTTGTAATTAACTGGATTCTTGGACTTCGTTTTTGTATGTATAGTAACAGAAGGAATCGACGAGCAAATTTCTGTCTTGTATAAGGATCCAAGTTAATTGTGTGTCCAGAAATGGTCTTAGGTAACGGATCTATTCGTTGGGGATTTGTGGGATATTTTTAAAGGATATCCTATAGGGCAGGAAGTCACATTAAAAACCAAGGAAATTATATATTGAAAAAGCAATATATATCGTGCTTATAAACTTCTTTTTTTTTTAAATTTCTCAGCAACTAAAGAATGAAATTTTAAAATTTAAGGAATGAGATGAAATCAGAACAGTTAAATTAAAAAATATTTCGGATAATTGATGTTATCTTTTGGAAGTTTTTTATTGTAGGTTAAAGTAATATCGTTATAGAATGACTAATACAAATATAATTTTGGATAAAGAACAAAATTTATTTTACTGATTGGCCCCATGGGTTTAATCGATCACTTCTACGCTGAATACCATTTTTTGAAATCTTTCGTTACACAAACCTACAACTTTACTCATCGATATTTATACGTGGTTCTATATTTCTTTATGCCATATCAATTTTCTTACTTCCTATCCAAATATATAACCCCCAAATTCGCTCATTTACTAGGATTAATTACTAGGCAGCGGCTAAGGTAATTTTGATAGCTTCAATATAAACAACCGTTGATGAAGTTATTTGTAGCATACAAACAAGGACACTGATAAGACAATATGGACTGTATACGTTACGGGTTGGTCTTGTTTGGACAGTTCCTCACTGATTAGGTTAATGGTCGATGATACGTTCTTGGTTCAGCAACTGTGTAACGAGAGTTGCATTTTACATGTGCTGTTGTTGCTGAGATGATTTTCATCGTGTGTGGAATTACTGAAGGTATATATTCAAGAAATATTATTTGAATAATAACATCTCGATGGTTGAATTAGGCGTTTTATAGCTGTTGGTTATGCACTAGACAAGACCATATAAGGTGCGTAAATAGTATCTAAAATAAAAGTAAAATTAAAATAAGTTATACACGGCACATTAAAATAAGTTAGTCATACTTATTTGTGTTTCATTGACCGCACCCCCAACCATCTTCTCCTCATTTATCATCCACGGTCAACTATCTCTCATAATTATGAAAAGTAAAATTAAAAACAAAAATTCAGTTCTCACTATCTACCCAAAAACGTAGAAATTAACATTTAAAAGACTATCACATATGCTACCGTTATTCGCTTTTAAGGTTTTACTATAAAGAAGATGGCCTCGAGACCTTATATTGTAAAAATGTTTTTAGAGTGCTACTATGTAGTTTTATCATGCTTGTATCATACCATTATGATTTCCTCAAATTTACTTGATATATTTATGTACAGTTGTAAATATCAATAAATAAATTAAAAAAAAAAAAAAAGGTTTTACTATACATTTACAAAACCATAGCATAATCGCGCATCGGCAAGCGTGTGAATAGGTTATTTAGATTTACTGGCCTGAATTTTTGGCCAACACATCGAATATTGTTTTTCTGGGCACAAATCAAAGTGCATTTGGCTTGCTGTATCTACACGTTTGTGCTCAGTTAGTGTTTTTTTTTTTAGAAATGTCCACAGATAAATATTTGTCAATTTCGTGTTTAAATGAATCATGGAATTTAATTAATTAATTAAAAGAATCTATTTAAAGATTCTGTATTTCGAAATTTCATCGATTGGGTGTAAATGAATTGTTTCAAATGTTGTGAATTAACGTTAGGTGGTTTACTTTTAATTTAACATAGTACAAATATAATATTTATGAAGACCTTATATGCCAGGTAATAAAACTAACAAGTACAAGATAAAAATTCTGGAACGAAAATTCAATTTATAATTTTTTATCATCTGCCTCCTACTTTGCCGATATTTACGTGTTCCCTCTTTTCACCTACCTTTATTTCATTCCTTTTTATTAAGGAAATAGTTCCAATGAAAGTTCAATTATAATGATTCAAATCCACTAGTAATGTTGTACCCAACTCTGGTCCTTTACTTGAATACCTCAGTCGCTTCATGTCGTTTCAATTAAATTACATCTTCTAATAAACCTAAATCAACAAAGCGAAATTGTTTCCCTTGTGTACACACAACTTGGGTTGACTAGGCTTAGGGGAGAATCGATAGTATTTGTACAGTTCTCCGTTCGCGTTTTGCCTCTTATTTCGCGTTCATAATTGTTTGTTCCTGTTAATTGTATTTTTTTTTTTTGTTCAAACGTAATTTTTCAATAATTTATAATGAACAGTTATTAGTTGTAAGCAGTAATGTTTAAAAAAAAAAAAGTACAGAATCTTTAATTTTATTTATTAACATAATGAATTAACACAATTGGTTAAGTAATTTCTAACTCAATCACATAATTATTAATTAAAACGGATATAACTACCAACATTTTTAAACATAAATTTGATCTAAATTGAAGCTAGTGTAGATAATGCAACTGATCTTTTCTTAAAAATAAATATAATTTAAGCATAAAAACTTTGTTGTACTGCATTGAGCGTCACCGAGCAACCTTAAATCATCGAGTGACCTATTGTGTGATTTTCGCAATTTATTTTTTCCAAATATTTTGATATTCCATTAATTATGTTGTGTGTGTGAATATTAATAGAAAAGGGTGATGTTTAAAAAAAAAAATAGCAGTAGATAAAAAGATTTGACAAAAAAGTTACGAGTGTTCATCTTTTACACTGTTTTGTTAAAGGGATTTTCCAATGTTGCATTATTTCTTGTGAAGTATATGTATGTTTTATATTGTCTTAGAACGCACCGATAAAAAAGATTGCCTGTATAAATAAACTACTTTACCTCTATTATCATATTCAGTTTCAATTTTAAGGATTTCGTGATTGCTATGAAGTATTGAAATGGGTCATTAAAAGTTGCAAGTACATTGTGACAGCAGAGGAACATTACAAGTGATCCTCACAATTAATAATGGAAGAGTGGGGATTGAAATTGAGGAGGTTGTGGGAGGATTTATTTAGTCCCTGAACGCATATCTAACATAAGCTGACACTTAGTTCCTTCTAAAGAATATTACGAGAAAAAAAAGCTTCTTGGAAGTTTTACTTTGTAATTTCAATCCTCGTTCCAAACGTTCATTTTATACAAGGAACAAATGACATGTGCATATGTTCCTATGAAGTATTGCCCGAATATATAGGCCCGTTGCATATGGCTTTATTTTCCAGCTGAATTCTTGTCCCCCCCTCTATGTAATGACTGGCGGTTTTTATTAATTGTGTTAAAATATTATTTCAATAGCGATTGAAAAATTAAATAAATTCTATGAAATATTATTCGTTTGAGTAGAATAAAGACCAAAAAATTGATTTATCTTCTTGGCTTCGGTATTGGAGTAATTTTTGTAATTTTTTAATAATCTGTATACTTTTGCGAAGATTCCAAAAATCCTGTATTAGCCTAAAATTAAAAAATATTTAAACCATTGCCGACTTTGAAGTTGCCATCGTGTACTAACCAAAGTGGGAGTGTCAAGATTTATTTATTTTTTTTACCATTCAGCAATAAATAGTAACTGCCCTAGTTGGGAATCGAACCTACAACGTTCCAAACCGAACACTCTGGGACCCCTCCCACTATGGTGGGGCACGGCCGTCGCAGCCCTTCATATTAACTTACACTATTATTAATAATAAAGGCTTAGCGAACCCGATGGTTCGATGCCGATACCACCATTAGTTCTCTACATACATCTTTCCAGTGGCGTCTATCCAAACCTATATCTACTATCAGTTTTAATGCAATCCTCAAATATACGTTTTGGTCCACCTCTCGGACGTTACCCGTCGGTTCAGTGTTTATTAACATTTTAGGGATCTGCTCGTTACTAAGCCCTACAACCTAATACGCCCATCTTCAACAATCTATTATCATATTTACTAATTCTGGTTTCTTCGCTCATGCCTCCTTACATCCATATATAATTTTTACCAACGTTTTATTTTAAATAAATTATATGTTGACGTAAAGAAATAGGGAAAA
Organism: Halyomorpha halys; assembly: GCF_000696795.3. Lineage (NCBI taxonomy): Eukaryota > Metazoa > Arthropoda > Insecta > Hemiptera > Pentatomidae > Halyomorpha > Halyomorpha halys. Next base: position 677,500 of record NW_027112403.1, on the reverse strand, counting down.
AATAGAATCAGTTAATATAATAAAGCATTGTTGTGTAAAATAATATAAATTATTGATTCAATAAATGTTATTTTTAAAAAGTGTTAAATTATATTGTTAAAATATTTATTTATTGCTTTATTGTTATTTTTGTAGAAAAATTAATCCTAAAGACTCTCGAGTATACCAAAACGTACAAAAGAAATCTGGAGCTTATTTAATAAAGGATTTTATGAATGAATTTTTACTGAAATATTTAGATTATTATATCCGATTAGCTTTGATCGAATAATGTACATTATGTGTAAAAAAAAAATTTTGTTTTTTTAAATCATAGTAGTTTCCAGATTATAAATAAAAATTTGATGTGAATATATGGTATGCGAAATTTTCATTACAGTGTTTCGGCCCTACTTCACAAACATAACATTGTAAATTTATCACTATATGAAAAAAAAAAAAAAGAAAGTAAATTTATTAAAAATAATGTTATATTGTAACTGTAGAATGTAATATATATATTCTCTATTATATGTATTAGAATAATATATATGTTATATTCTACAGTTACAATATTCCTAATATGGCTGTAAATATTAATAAAAAAATTAATAATAAGAAAATAAGTAACTGTATATATGCCCATTAATAAATTAACAATTTCCATTAAGCATTTTCACTCCCGTAATTTCATTTTAAATATTCCGCCAGTTGGCACAGCTATTTTCCTCTTCATAATTTACCCGTTGTAAATCTAAATTAATTTTTGGAAATAAGAATTAAAAAGCTTAATTTTCTCTTGCTAAAAATGAAGGATTAGCTAACGACTTTCTACTGGCTCGGATATTACTTGTAGAAGACAGGTTGGGAAGTTGGGGAGGTATTCGCTCTGTATTAACTCAGTTAACAAGGAGTGAGTATCCTTGTTATTCAACTTAAGGAATAAGGAATGATGCCTAGTGGATCTTTTTAAAAGGGTCATAAAAAATTTAGAGTAAAAAAATTTTTTTTTTCGGGTAAAAATTTATTAACGCCTTAATTTATCTTTCCAGAATATTATTTAGATTATTCAAGTCCGGATTTATTTTTAATCCATTTTGTACTCTTAATATATTTTTAGTTCTCCTTTTAATATCCTTTCATTGTTTTAATTTTATAAGTTTTTCTTCCTTAACAACTTTTTATTTTATAATTTAGGTTTTGTTACTTAATAGAATTATTGTTGAATAGAATATGGTCCGGGTGCTATAAAATAGTATAATTGTCTACTATTTGAGTTTTTTTTTACCGCACCCGGACCATATTCCATTCATCTATACACACGGTCAATCAATAATCTTCCAGAATTATTGTTCTATGTTCAAAAAATAAAATGATGTTTGTTAACATTATAACACACATGAATACATTTCTAATGATGATTAGTCGACCAAACTCAAAGCGTCCAATTTTATTGAACGTCTAATCATAGCTGAGGATTTATTAATTTATTCCGAGTATTTATTCATTTGAATAATCTTTGACTATCGAAAAT
>NW_027112403.1:666263-674825 GCF_000696795.3 Halyomorpha halys | reverse complement strand
TCCTATCAAGATATATATATATATCTTTTTTTTAATAGAAACATTTATTTGCAAGTAATATTTTATCGAGTAGTAAATGTTATAATTAATTGTTGGACATAAGATAGAAGATGAAACAAAATGTCTTGGAATATTTTAGTTTCTCACTTGTTTCGAAGACACATTCATTTCTTTCACGTTTTGATTCACCTATTGATGGGTTTTATTATATGGAAAATATAAAAATAAGATTTTTACAAATAAAGTAGATTTAGATTTTTAGTAGGTAGAATCATGTTAGTCTGCATTATTATTTTTATTTTATCTGAGGAATGTGTTTGTGAATAATGTCATTGTTAATTTTAATTTCCTAACAACATACGCTGATGACACATGTATACTGTCTGTAAACAATGACCCTACTAATGCATCACACACTCTATGGACACACATAACATCCATTGAAGAATGGTGTAAAAACTGGAGAATCAAAATAAATCCTGACAAATCCTACCTGATCACCTTTACTCTCCGTCGCAAACCTCTACCCTCCTGTTCTACAGTATCCTTTTTAGATACTCCACTAACGCCTGTTGAACAGATTCGATACTTAGGACTCCATCTTGACAAGAGACTTACTTGGAATCCACATACTAGACTGAAACGACAAGAAACTGCTCGTAGATTCCGATTGCTACAACACCTACTTGACAAACGCTCTTAACTTCCCATTCACTACAATAAATTATTAAACACTATGATAATCAGACCAATTTGGACATATGGAATTGAGCTCTGGGGCTCTACCAAACCATCAAATTTCTCCGCATCCAATCCTTAAAATCCAAAATCCTACGTAAAATCTCTGGTGCTTCATATTACGTTACAAATAAACTCATCCACAAAGACCTTAACATCGCATTAGTTGCAAAATTGGGCCAAAACAAATATGCGTCTTGTCATTCCAAACTCCTAACCTATTAGTTCTTAATCTCTCATCCTTAACAATCCCTGATAATCCTCCGAGGCGTCTGAAAAGAAAATGGGCTCGGGACCTTCTAATTTAAATAATGCTTGAAGTAGCACCAACGAACGGGTGGTTCCTTCCCATGATTTTCAAGTGTTTGAAACATTTATCCAATTTAGTTATCGTATTTATTATTTGGTACAGTTGTGAATTGCATTAAATAAATAAATAAAAAAAAAATTTAAATTGCGTTATCTTTACTGAATATAATCTGTTATTTATAATTTGATTATTAATTCGGCCTTCATCATCATTGATTCAAATAACGAAGGAAAATAATTTTTTTTATTTTCAAACAAATTTTTTTTTATATAGCGTTAAGAATCTGTAACATCACTAACTTTAAGTATTTTGAACTACTTCGATAACTGGTTCAGGTTTAGGTCTCTAAATGACTGAATTATTTATAAGTATAACTCAAGTTTTACAAAGGATTCACCCGCCGTCATATTTAGTCTTCTCTTACCCTTCCTTGAAATTGAAGTTAGTAATTGGTGGTAACACTATTTCGTTAGGAGTTGTAACTGGAACTACTAGATATAGTAAATATTTCAGATACATAGGGAACGTTTAGGCAGCAATTTACACCACTTTTTTATGATACTTTAACTAAAATAAAGCTAATCTTTATTTAGAACGTTTTTAATATCAAAACATAATTTCGAAATAATTATATTTAATTATTAAGAATAATATAAAAAATTGAATATTTTTGGAGCCTAAATGAATGTTTTGTTCCTTTTATCATTCTTTTCCGTTGTAGCCTTGATCCCGTTGGGAAAAATCGGAATAGAAAGAAACGAGAAAAATTGGGTTCATTACAGAAAAACAGAACTGGTGCAGTTTGTAAAGGGTCTTTGCAAATATGACCTGTATGTTCCACTCTGTACCATGTATATTTTTCGGAATGTTTTAAATATTTATTCCTTATTTAAAAAACTGTGTATTTACTTGTTTTTTAATATTCAACAAGGGAAAAAATAAGAAAACAAGTTTTGGGCCATAAGTTATCTATATTTTAAATAAAAAATAAAATTTGAAGATTTTAATTTTCACATGCTGTTAGTCATTTGGTTAGAATGTATTTCATATTGTACATCTAATGAGCAGTATGCTATAAAATAGCTATTGTAAAATAGTAAAATTTTTCTCATAAAAACATATGCTTCTTTTACAGCAAACCCTTTTTCTTATTTTTAACCCCCAATTGGACCATTTTCAAATATATAAATATATTATTATTATTATGGTAAGGCCCAACTAACAATGACCAAAGTCATTGTTACTATAATTATGACAATTAATTTACTTTAGCCATATCATAATAAGGATGATGTAAGTAAATAATATATTTAAGTTTTGTTTTTTTAACATAAGGTAACCCACAGCGAAGGTCATGTTTGCCTAGTTATCTACAGGCGACCAACCTATTTTAACCAAGGTGGTCAAATTTTTCATCTTGTGAGACCACCAATTAATGAAAAATAGTCAACGCAATTTCATCCTTTACCTTCTCTTACGTATGCGCAAACGTAGTTTATTTGACACAATTATATTTCGAAAATAGGTCGTTTGATTTATATATTTCAGTAACAAATTAACAGTGAAAAAAAAATTATTAGTATGTATATATATCAAACATAAATTTGAGTAAAATGCTTGCAGAGAACACTATAATAAGCCCAGGACGATTTATCATGAAAGAATAAATACATCTCGTACTGAACTATAAATATACGGCTTATCTACGTATCTACGTAAAACAACAATAATAATTTTGTAAAGGGCCAAAAAACTCACATGCAGGGGGATTAACAGAACATGAATAATAACTAACAATATTGATTGATTCAAAGTAGCTACAGATATAGACAGATTTACATTTCGTTGTCTTAACATTAATGCGATGACTGAGTTAGCATGTCTCTAACCAAGGAATCATAATTAGATGTATATCCTGACAAAGATAATAATAATGAGTCCATGCTTTGCGTTCGGTGACAAGCGTAACTCGTAAGTCAAAATATATTATGACCTTTACAAATTCCCATAATGCATTAAAACGGTTTTATCTTAGTTAATATATTGGAGATAAGAAGCCCCAAGAAGAATAAATGTCGATGAATACTTCCATAGAGTTATATTTATAATTCCAAAGAATTTTAATAAGAAGTAAGGAAAAGAATATTAAAAATGGCCAAGGTTTTCAAAAAAGGCCGAAATACAAACATATGTATAAAATTAAATTGTTCAAAAGTGAAATTAATAAAAAAAAATAAATGAAATTTGGTCCGGGTGCGGTCAAATTAAACCTAAATTGGTGTACTATTTTTATCCCTAATTTTGACCTAAAAATAGTACACCAATTTACTATTTGGGTTTAATTTGAGCGCCCCCGGACCAAATTCCATTTATTGATACACACGGTCAATCATCTATCTTCCAATAAAAAAAAAAATGTATTCTTATATAATGAAACTATGATAAGATACAAATTTGTATATGATAAGATACAATTTGTATCTTATCATAGTTTCATTTTGTATCTTTTTAGCCCTGATGAAGCCCTGCAAAGTGGGGCGAAACGTTGGAAAATAAATAGTTGTAAACTATTTTTGTTTCACTTTTGACCGCAACCCTGACCATCTTCTTATATATATGTATTCTTATATAGTTTTATTTGTTAGAATTTTAGGTTTAATGAATATTTTTCCTCAATCTTTTTGACCAATTATTTATAAATTAATGATTTCACCTTCATTGCGACAAAAATATTGCATTTATTGCAAAAAGTTACATTACTTCAAAGTTGTCGGAATGATTCTGGAACTCTTTCGAGGCATATCTTTTTTCTCTCTCTCGACCTCTATTGCTTTTTGCTTCTGTTTTTAGAATTCTTCTCACATTTGGTGGAGGAACTTTGTTTCCGGTTTTTCCGGATATCTTGAAGGTGAAGAATCTACCTCGAGGTAGATTCACCGTGGACTAGTTTTTAATGTTCCGTACAGGCCTTTCTGGCTCGTTCAATACTCATGGATGACCTTTGATCCTTTCTTTTCTCTCTTCGTACTTGTACTTAAAAATTACATCGGCTTCGCAAGTTCACAAGTTGGACCAACTTTGGCAGTTAGAAATTCAAATAATAACTTTTAGGTAGATAAAGAAGAATAATTATTGTAAATTTCAAATATGTTTCTTCGTGAGATTGTCACTTATCTGTGGTTATTTGAGCAATCTCAAAATACAGAGTTTTTTTTTTTCTTTTGTCTCAAACAAAAGAGTTTGGTTCAAAGATTAAGTAGTGTCGCTTTTTTACAACTAAAGCGAATGAAAGAAAAATAACACTTATCTGGAATATTTTCCGTATAATTAACCATTTCTTATTGTCAGTAGTTATGAAAAACGGATAAGTATGAACTTTGAAAAAATTGAATAGTTATCTAAGCATAGGAGAAAAGGAGAATTAGATACATCAGTTTAGGATCTCTCCCGATCCAAATCATATGTTATCTTTTGTCAAACCTCTGTATTTTTAGTATAAGTTGATATTCCTTTCTCTCATCTCAAGATTTTTTTTTTAGTAAAAAACTAATTATTAACATTTTTTGGAAATTTTCGCCTTTCAGGGTGGTAAGTGAATGTGTTATTATCAGTCACTTTTTATACGTGATCCTAGGTGTTGTAGGTGGTTCCAGTAAATTGCAAAAAAAATTCAGAATTGGTAAGAATAACATTTTTGTTTGAAATTATTTATTTTACAGTGACATATAAGTGGAGATGTCAATTGCTCGTTATAGATACTTAACTAATAAGCAGCCCTGTCAATTCTTCTAACAAAAAAATACCCGCTCAGTACCTTGAAAAATGGTATAACCATTTAATAGTTACAGTAATTTTGCATTGGGTTAGGCATAATCGTTAATAGTACAAGTATAGTCAGTAAAATACGTGTTACTTTAACAATCACTTGTATACGCCTTAACAGTGAACTATTGTCCACTTTCAGTTATCAGGGCAACATATCAACCTTACGAAATGTAATTACGATAGGCGAAAAAACATTGCTTTTATATATTTGTCCAAAAACTTAAAATTGTATGAGCTACAGGTCCCTAAAACAAATCCACTATGGACCCCAAAAATAAATCCACCACGGACTCCTAAAACAAATTTCCCCAAGAACTTAAAATAAGGGAGTTTCGACATGTTTCGCTTTTTCACCTCCCTCGTGACATACGGTCGCAGCGACAAAATACTGTTGTCACGTGCGTATTAATTATGTAATTAATTATGTAAATATTGTTATTCTATGAAGTTAGTTAATGATTAACAATAATAAATTATTTATGTTATTTGCTTTAACGGATGTAATATTGTTGTTAATATAATTATTCAACCTTCTGGTAATCTTTAACTTAATAATTAATTTTAAGATATTTTATGTTTCTATTCAATATTTTTTAATGTTTTATTTTGATTACTACTTTACTACGGTTCTATTATCGTTTAACTCATATGTTGTTTATAATTATAATATTTAGGTTTTAGGGCATGTAGTTAAAAAAAAAGGATTTAAACAAATAAGATTTGTTTATTTTCTTATCTATTCAATATATTGATGAACTTCTTATGGGATTTAAATTTCGAAAGAAGAAGGAATTATTTTAAATGAATTCTTTTGAAAAAGTGTAGACAATAATATCGAGAAAAAAATATTGATATTATCAGAAACTAAATATTTTTCTAATATCAATATTCTTACTGCATTTCCACCGTCCATCTAATTTTTTTCAATATATTTTCATTTTCGATTGTCAGATTTTAATATAGCTATTACGATGGATACATTTTTTTAAACGGAACTAGACCTTGCGCGGCCGTGGGTGATACGATATTGCAATGCTTCCTTGGTTTAGACTATGGGCAGCATAAGTGTGGGAGGTATGAAATATCTGTGTAGAGGTCCTCAAACTGTAAATTAAATGTATACAACATTTATTTACGTTTTCTAAGGCAAGGGAGCCCTGGGTTTTTGAGTCCCTCGCCTTGCTCTGATCGGCATAGAACCTTTGGGTTCGTTATTCCTCTACCGGAAAAATAAATGTAGAAAGAATTTAAGACAAATTATTTCAAGCTAATTATAAGTAAACAAGAAAAATATTAACTATTCATGATGACTTAATAGAGTGATTCCGACATTAAATCAGCCTCATCAAAATTGAAATTAGCCAAGACTACCGTTTTGATCTCGCTTTTATCCCCAAGGCTTAAATAAAGGAGGGAAACATTAATTACGTATAATGAAGATATAACTAAACAAGGAGGGAACTATCGGTGTAAAGAAGGAGGAAGGGGGAATTAGGAAAGGGTGGCCATAATGATGAGCTGGAAGTCATCAGGGATCAAAGGGCTCAGGCCTGGCAACCCCCGTTTGAAAAAAAAAATTACTTTTATTCTTTCTCTAGCTCTTTCCTTTATTTTACTCTAACCCGCCCACCATCCTCCAACCGACTCCCATTCGACTCTATTTCATTAGCCACAGACCCCCCTCTTTTGGTTTAAATTGTTGTGCATAGTTCTGTAACCATTCACTGCAAGAGAGAAATTGTATTGGCAGCTAGCTAGAAAGTAATCGTTCTAGCGATTAAATTATCAGTATAATTGACAAATTATTTTTGATGAGAGCGAATTATAATTCCTTGATGGATTAAATTTATATTTATTAATTTAAGAGCTACATCCACCAAAGGATCGAAGACCAATTACTGGTAGTAAACGAAAAAAAAAACATTGTGCAGTACATAGTACATCAACCCAATCTGTTGTTGGATAAAAAATAATAGCAATTAAATTGGATTGGCTCAACCATTAATTAAAATTGGGGTCCACAATTACATTGATTTATAATGTAGTTTCATTTACCTATTCCATTTACTTGTAATTGTTATTTTTTTTTCTGTTGTCTCAAAATACCGCAAATAATTTGGATTTTTTTATTTTATGAAATTTATAACTGTATTAAATAATAAGATATCTGGTAATGATGTGATTTCTATTACAGTCGCATGACACAACCTAGCGTAGAACAACATCATTTCTATTGTAGAAGGTATCGAGGTCATCTTCTTTTCAAATCCCTAGAAGGAATATCAGGAATTGCAGAGGAAGTTAAAAACAAGACGGTTTGGGTGATTAGGGAGTTTATCATGAAAGGATTAATGAAAGGATCTGGTTCTGGCCAAATCGGCAACTTTTGGAATGTTGAATTTATTATGGATGATTTAATTTGTGATAAAGTAAGGAGTATTAAGGATTTTTAATATGAGAGGACTAAATTGGTTCAGTGGTGCCTCAAAACTCAACTGTTTAATTCCAAATAGACCTTATTATATCATGTTAACGAATATTTTGTCGTTAGTTACATGTTTAGACAATTTATCTAGGGATTGTTGTAATAGTAGGACTCCATAAGCCGTTTCTTCTTTTTTCAGTCTAATTTAAAAGGATTCCAAGTTATTCGTTGGCCAGATGTAGTCCTAGATAACGTATCTGTTCGAAGGAATAAGTAGTATATTATTGATGGATAATGTAGGGAAAAAATTCATTGGTTTACGACGAAGAGTAAAGGTGATTTGATGGGATTTATTGATTATTCACTTATCAATTGTCATCAGCTTAGTAATTTTAATTAAAATTAATGTTTACATTATTCAGTTCCATGTTCATAGTTCAGATTTATGAGGTAAAAAACTTATTATTTCTATTTCGATCAAAGCATATTTAAATTGCAAAACATATTTTGAATTTACGAGTAAAAATGCTGATATAAAAAATAAAATGAAATATTATTGTAAAATTTGAGCTCGTAATTTTTCCAAGTTGTGACTGACTGAGGTTCTTTATCGAGATTTTATTTTTAATGTTATGACCTGTAACATTTCAAAAAAGAAAAGAGTAACGCAGAGGTGGGTGGCAGAAACTACCCTCAAATTGAAAAACAAAAATGTAATTTTTATATGCATTAATCCCTGTTGATTTACAAAATATTTTTACACAGTTTCATAACAGTCCTTTTAAATTAATGTAATTTGGATGCGTCGATACCTAAAATACTAATTATACCGTGGGATAATGAACGGCTTATATGTCATTGCAGTAAATCTAATGATAGAAATTTTCATGTAATACCATATAACAGTATATTTTAATTACATATGAAACACATTTAGAATAGGGTGGTAGCTGTATTCAGTTTAGAGTTACCAATTAATGGTAAGCATAAATTACGGACTGACTCAGTATAGATATGAAGGATAAATACAGGCATTAATGAATAGTTCTATCTATAATTAGGAACTATTATATTTTATTTGTAGGAACTATTACATTTTATTTATTTATTGGAACTATTATAAGTTAACTTATAACTTTCAGTTGAACATAGGTAACATATAAAATAATTTATGGGTAAAATGATTTAAGGACGAAATGAATTATCTTCTCCTCCAAAATTTTATTTTCCGATAATACATTAACCAGTTCTGATTCATCTGCAA
>NW_027112403.1:664190-665588 GCF_000696795.3 Halyomorpha halys | reverse complement strand
CATGTACATGTACAATGCATGTAACTTATTCTAGTCAGTGATTTTAATTAAATAACTATATAATGCTTATTTAATTAAAACAGTATAAGTAGTACTTGTGTACACGTCTAACGACAGTCACTTGACAAATAAATACCAGCATTAAGAAAACGTGAAAATTCAATGTATTTTCAGATCTAGCTTTTATATTCTAATAGAATTCAGGTAAGGCCCATAGTGTTTTCGTCAAAATGTATTCATTAGAAATAAAAATGGGTGATAGGTTTCATTTGGAACCGGACGTTCGAGCTAAGTACCTTATATGAGCAGTTATTTTGAGTTCACAATGACCAAGAAAGTATTTACTATTCATATAACGCCTTAATATTGTGGATTAATTAAAAAGTTCGCGATTCTATCTTATGTAGGAATATAATTTAAATTTGAAACAGTATTTAAGTCATAAAGTTTTATTGCCGTCCGAGATAAAGTGAAATTCAAATGAATAGTCCTCCCGCTTCTGAAGCATTTCAATCAAAGCTTATGCCTCATATTCTATATAAAGTGCACTCAACATTAAACAGGAGAATTGAATTTTAATTATTAATATTAAATTTAATGAAATTTTTCATTGACGAAAGTATTAATTCTAACTGTCTAGAGTAGGGTCTTGCTGATTTCAACGGATGAACTATTGCGCTGAGATAAAACTTATATAATAGTGGAGTTATAGAAGATCCTCGAGCAAAACATGCAATTAAAGTCATCCTACATTAGATTTGGTATTAATGATTTTTAAGTGACTGAATGAGGCATTAAAAAATCGTATAAGCAGCTTAGAAATCTAGTTCAGTTAATTCAGTTTAAATGAATGAATTATATCTAATTTTGTTTTTAAAGTTCACTGAAATTAGCTAAAATTATGTTGTTTCTATTAAGCGAACAATTATATCGTAGTTACTAAATTATATATTCATAATTTTTATTGTTTTCTTTAGATTTAATTTTTTAAAAATCATAGTGACTGATTTTCTCCGTTTGTAAATATTAAGTGTAGTGTTGTTTGTTGGGGTTAATTCTGATAGTTTTATTTTGTTTTAGAATTTCAAAAAACCGATGCATACACTTTATGTATATTCTATTCGAAAAATATTTAAAGCAGGCGAATGTTTTTATCTATTTCTACTGCACTAAAATAATCCCGAAATGCTTTCCCTTTAATACCTTTGAAAAAATTTAATATATATATTTTTATGTAATATTAATATCGAAAAAAATAAGGCTGGCTAAATAATTTTAGTTAGTGTATTTGGATCACTTCAGACCTAAACGTAACGGAAAACTGCTCCCCTAGAAGTTCAGATTGCAAATAACTTCTCAAATTCTTAAAAGGCACAATACAAAAATATCTCAATAACG
>NW_027112403.1:661273-663235 GCF_000696795.3 Halyomorpha halys | reverse complement strand
TAATTGTCCTAATTTAATTGTAGTTCATCTGGACATTTTTAGATTTATATTAATATTTATATTACCCATTTATAAATTCAAACTAAAAAAAAAAAACGGATAATAAAGTTCCCGAAATAAGAGTAGCAAATCAAACATATAATATAGTGTTGGAAAACCTAATATTAAATAAAATAATAACATCTAACCTATAATATTGTAGAAGATAATAGAGAGGGATGAGAACGCTTCATAAACTGAATTTATAAACAATTGAGTTTGTATTTCTATGTTTACATCGCAAAAGTCTGTTTTTACTGTCAATTATTTATGAAATACATAGTGAGGGAAAGTATTGCGGTCAAATTTATTCCAGTAGCCTGCTTTGAGCAGGAATCAATTTCTAATCATCAAGTTGACGCGCGCACCGCAATAATTTTTTTACTCGTTCGTGGGTGCGTTTTAGGAATCAAAACAGTTTTTCATATTTTTTTAAATCAACATTTCAATTATTTTTATCATTATTCCTTTTTTACCAATATTTCAATTTAATAATAATTATCAATTATTTAATTAATATGAGAGTGATTCCACTCGGAACCTAAGTGTTAATAATATCTTAAGCAAAGTAGAAATAGTGCTACATGTCACAATCTCGGATTGGAGCGGAGGAGGTTCGATTCCTACCTGGTCAGTTAGTATTTCTTTTGTCGCCACTAAAGAAATTATCACATTGCTGCTTAGATTAAATGGGTTCCCTTGCTTTAATGGCATCTCCACCTATTATTGTGAAGAAATAAGGGCTCCCTTGCTGTTATAGTCTCTCCACCTATTATAGTACCACAGTTTTCTGTTATTTGGGTGTCATATTTTTTTTTTTAATCTATACCCGAACCTCAACCTAGGCAATTAAAATTTATGGAATTTGTGCCAGAAAAAACACGGTTTATCGCCTTTCATTTTATCCCGTATTTACTGTGGTTCATGATACAGAAAAAGGCGCAAATATAATCAACCGGTTAGGAGGTGTGTTTTATAGGCAGTGCCTGGGTGCATGCGAGTGGAATTACTGTATTGTATTTCATTTATGAGGAAACCAATCCGACAGGAGGACAATGGCAACGAACATTCTCCCTCCTACCACCCCTAGCCCCCCCCCCCATAGCCTCCTCTAATCCCTCTCTAGCCCCAAACGTGGCATGTTTTATATCGGCATTTGATGTGCCAACGCCGTAAAGGCTGTCAGGATAAACGTCTAATTCCACCCGCAGTGCCTTTGATTCTTTTTAGTTTTAGGTCCGTAGGTAATAAGCTTAAAGATGCATCGATTCCAGTGATTTGTTCGTTTGTAGAATCCTGTCGCGGCGCACACATATTATAGTATCCTCGGAATTCGTGGGATCAAAGAGAATGCACAAAAGATTCTTTAAGCTCTATTCAATTTTTCCTGTCTCTTAGATTATTTGAGGTAGAAGCAGTTCGGAATAATTGTAATTGTTCGGTTAAAAGTAATTGTTCGAAAATAATGTTCCATATTTTATCTGTGTAACCATATGTCATCCTGAACCTGGAGAATATGAACCAAAACAACCAGCCTCAAGCTGCAGTCAACCAAACTTTAGCAGCAGGCAACCCACCTCCGGAGGAGATTCAGCCATTACCAGAAGTCTCTTTTTATGCCACGACGCTAGAATGGATTAAGGTCCGTACGGCAACCGCCCAGGACTTGAGGAAGGCGGTGTCAGACCTAGAAAAATTAGATCATTTTTCCGGAGGGACATGGTTCCGGAGAGACCGTAGAATTAGATAATCTTTTAAAAGTGGGCCCTAATGGGGCGAATAGAAGTGAAGATGTCGGAGGATCTACTGGAAAGCGAGGATGCAAAAGCCCTGAAAGCAGCGGTAGTCTGCCGAGTAAAAGGAAGTATCCTAAATCAGATTCAGGCAGATGAAGAGACCCCCTGGAGTGTCATCAAAGAAAGA
>NW_027112403.1:658969-660577 GCF_000696795.3 Halyomorpha halys | reverse complement strand
TGTTTATAATTTCAATTTTGGTAGCATTTTGTTTCTTGCGGGTCTGCTCCAATAGTTTCAAATCTATTTGTTTAAATTTTGACATTTTGATATCATTATATGTTTTGTTTTCCAATAGTTCTTAGCCTATTTGTTCAATTTTTGACATAATTTTATTTCTTGTTAGCTCTGCTCCAATAGTTTTGAGTCCTTTGTTTAAATTTTGACATTTTGTTTCTTGTGAATTCTACTCAAAGAGTTTAGTCTATCTGTTTGCATTTTAATATAATTTTATTTCTTATGAGTTATGCACCGAAAGTTCCAAGTCTATTTGTTTAAATGTTGACATAATTTTGTTTCTTGTAAGTCCTGCTTCAATAGTTTCAAGTATATTTGTTGTACTTTTAATATATATATATATTTCAATTTATATTTAGTTTTCATTCAAAAGCATTTCGATGACCTTGAATTTTGATTTAAAATTACCTAGAATGCTGGAAAAGTCTCGGAGTTACTTAAAAAATTGACTTCTTGTAAATTAAAAAAAAAATCAGTATACTCAACATGACTGTTTTTTTTTTCTTGGAATAATTAGTCTTGAGCATTATGCGATATGATAGTGCATATTTTTATAGTATTGAATCAAACAGGGAATGGTTAAAAGTTGTGGATTACGTAATAGGGAGGGGTTTACTTATATATAATACAAGGAGAGGTTAATTCTTTTTATTTTATCTTTTTGTTTTCATTCTATAAAAGACTTTTTAAGATTTGAAGTTCTCATTAGGTTCAAACAATTTAAAAGTAGGGATAACTGTTTTTTTAAATTTAATTTTCTTTTCTTTTTGTAGATTAATTAATTTTGTGTCTGACATAAAGAAACAGATAATGTCTCAATCCCCTCGTCCCGGAATATTTTAACCCTCCGATCGGGATACCAGAATCCAAATGCTCTTAATGAGAAAAAAAAACAAACGATGGGGGAAACCGATGAGCATCAATATACATCTGAACAACAACGGATTCTTGTTTTTTAAAATATTTTAGTAACAGAGGTGGTCCGACTTCTTTAAAAATTAGGAAATTTGTGAGCCCCGTTGATTTGAATTAAATCGATAATTGGGTAGTAATTCCCCGGTGGTCGAAGAACATAGATTTTTTCGACCTTTTCGTTTCCAAATCAATTTATTCTATTTTTTCCCTGGCCCGCCAGTAGCTACCTTCTCTTTTTCTAGTTGCGTAGCATAACATTACAATCGATTAAATTCTTTTGTTCGTTTCCTATTTGTCAAAAATCTTGCATATAGCTAATTATTAATTATTAAAATATTGTAATTATTTTGTTAAAAATGTTTATTTATTACTCATTTTAACATTCATAGCGCCAAAAAAAAAAAATTAGAACTGTAGTAATGTCCTCAAGGTGCAGACGAACCTGGTGTCAGGTTATTGTAAAGAACAGCATTTCCAAATTTAAGATAAACCACACTAGAATTAGTCATCCATTCCAAGCTCACTTTACTAATTACAAACCCAGAATTGATATTAATTGTAATATTTGTTGGGAAAATTTAAAAACTTTTTCAATTCTGAAGTTTCGAACTTAAATTAGCTTATCCTCAAAACTAT
>NW_027112403.1:654679-658121 GCF_000696795.3 Halyomorpha halys | reverse complement strand
GGGTAAAGGTGATTTGATGGGATTTGTTGGAATTTATTTTAATCCTCTTATTATGACACTATTCTTGGAGGGCTGTGATATGGGATACAATTAATGGGTTATTATTAACTGCGAGCACACATGTGCCATCGGCATACGTGGTGAGGATAGTTTTAGAATTGGTTGTGTTGTCAGCTATAAAAGCTGTAGAGGATGGGTCCGAGGATACTATCTGGAGGAACACCAGCGGACTGAGAATAGAGGGATGAATAGGAACCATTGTGGTTTACTTGGAATAATCTATCAACGAATGATGAGAAAGTATGTAGGAGATAGGAATTTACGGAGTCTGTAAAGCAGTCCCGAGTGCCAGACTCGATCAGAAGCCTTATCTACATCAAAAAAGACTCCGGCGCAGTTCATTCCGCGCTCCTAAGAAGACGAGACAACGTCCACCGCACTTGTGATATTGCTCGATAGTTGAGTGGGAAACCCAAACTGGTGATCATAGATTATATGATTGGAATCTAGGATGGGGTATAGGCGTTTTAGAATAGGTTTGTTCGTGAATTTTGCCCATGATCGGTAATAGAGAGATAGGGTGTTAGGATTAGGGGTATTCCGGTGGCTTTGGGGTTTGGGAATCATTTTAACTATAGATAATTTCTAGGGGTCAGGAAAATATGTGGAATTAAGTACGGCATTATTTTTTAATCCTAACATATAAAATAGTAATAAATGCATTGTTACATTTTTCAGTCTGTTTAAAAAAAAAAAAAAAAAAAAAAAAAATAGGTTCAGTTCTAAACGTCAATATATTTAAAAATTTAAGAAGTAAAAGTGGTTCCTAAATTTATCCTATTATTATTCTTTCAAATATAATTGATATAGCTTTATAAGCTTTTGAAAAATATTTAATAAAAATGTATTTTATTTATTTTTAATATGCAAAATAAATTGAAACTGATGAAGTGGATAAATTTAGTATTTAAAAAATTGATTATGAACAATTTTATAATTGTTCCATTATTTAGTGAGGTTACTTTTTAAATTACTACATTAAACCCACTTTGTACAAAGAGGAAACAATAAAAATATGTTTGCAAAAACTTTGTTTGTAGGTAAAAATTTATTTTATACACAAAAATATATAATTTCAATATTTTAGTAATATTTCGGCCCTTTTACTCTTTTACCACAGTTACTTTGTTAAAATTATTTGGATTCTTAAATACTACTGTATATAACAATATATCTGTCCTAAAATCTTCACGTTTTAGTTTCTTCCTCTTTTTATTGATTAAATATTTTTGTTTGTAGTAGTTTTTGAGTTTTCAGGAATATTTCTAGAAAAAAAATTGAACTTGAACGGGAGCCCCTTAATTAATCCTCAGGACCCAACGTATATTATTCATGAAAAAACAAATAGGTTTTCAGGTCTTATTTTACAGTTAAAAATAAGTGAATGTACTTAGTAATTTCGGGAAGGGTCCAAACCCCTTGGACCTTCCCCTTTGGCTCCACCAAATAGCAGATCTAACAAGGTCAAGAGCAGTGACCTTGTTAGATCTGCTATTTAGTGACTATAATAAAGTCATCCCAAGTTACACGAGATAAAGAAACTTTACTTACAGATTAATTTTGTCTTCCTAATTACAGAGATGCGAGAGATCCAAAGCTCGCGTTGCCATAGTGGTAAAGAAACTAAGAAAGAAAGTTGGTGAATTGTCACAGACCATGCAGAAGAAAGGACGCCTCGAGTAAATTGGTCTACTATTCTTGTAATTCGGAGAACGTCCCTCATATTTTTGTGGAAATATTTACGTTTCCTTATTATAATAAGCTGAACATTAATTTTTTTTTAAATATTTTTTTTTCGTCAATTTTTCTGAATAAAATAATGTATTTTAAAGACATCGGGATTCGTTATTTTAACTCGTAAATATTTTTACTTTCACATGTGTAGAATATATAATAAGGGGAAGTATTGCGATCATACGAAATTTCGAATTCGAGTTTTCGTTGAAAATACAGGTTTTGAGATCCCCCGAGTCCAAATTACCAAGTCTTGGAAGATGGTCTGTGTGTGTGGGTAAACAGCCTTGCTCGAAAATGAAAAGCCTTACGAAATTTAAATTACTTATTTAGAGCATGTGTGCCTTTGATGTAACTGCAGTTTTTTTTTTAATTGACTAACCGGAAGGAGCCACTTTATAGGATAGATTTTACGTATTTTTTCGATTTCCGCAAAAACAGCTCCAACTGATTTTGATTAAATTCTGTGTATAAATATAGTAAGAAATTATCTTTAATGGCAGCTTGGCCTTAATATCGCTGAAATAGTTTAACAGGGACAAATGCCTAATTTGCAAAAATTTTTACTTGAGTGTTTTTTGATTTGAAATAATATTGATAGTTGTAATTAATGTTATTGTTATAGTTAGATTGTTATTGTAATCGTTATATTTCTATATTTTAGTGAATCTTGAACATCAATCAATAAGACAACTATATTGAGGCGACGTTTTGCAACTTTATTATTTGCATAATCATGCACTACAAAAAAACAAAACAGTTTTTTAGAACAAAGAATATCAAGTATATCGCAATAGTAGTAGTTCGATATATCGACCGAAAATGTAGCTATGTCGAATCTCAATAGTTTGTTATAAAGGAAATTACCAACGATATTAGAACCTGTACTAATATCGAAAGAATAGAATAGAAAATAAAATATCAATAGATCCGGTTATTATTGAAAATGGATACTTACATCAATATTAGAATCTATACTAATATCGGTATTGGAATCTGTAGTATTGATCGTATTATTGATATTGGAGTAGATACTAATATTTATATTGGAATCAGTATTAATTTCTATATTGAAATCGATCATTCTACCGATATTGAAATATGTACTAACATCAGTAATTTTATATTAAATTAAATATACAGTTTCTGATTTTTTTCTAAATATATGGTTATATGTCTGCTTTTGTTTCTAGAAATCTGCATTCAACTTGGAAAATATTTTTTCTCTCATCTCCGTAGGTCAATTATCAAACCCTTTTATAATTTACAGATTCGATTTTTATCACCAATAAAATTGTTAGATGGCTTATTATTTAACAAGTATTTAGAGGTTGTTTTTTTTAATTCGAAATTTCGGTCCCGTCAAACTATTTCAGTGAGGATAAGACCTTGCAGATATTAAGACCACTTGATTGTACATCGATATTTCGTGCTTGATTAAAATAGAGTCGTTTATGAAAAAATTAATAATCTATTCTATAAAGTGATACTTTAAGTCGATTTTACTGAAAAAGTAGCTGAAACATCCTAGTCATTTACAGTACTTAAACGTGTGATGGCTTATTATTTAACAAGTATTTAGAGGTTGTTTTTTTTAATTCGAAATTTCGGTCCCGTCAAACTATTTCAGTGAGGATAAGACCTCGCA
>NW_027112403.1:644162-653668 GCF_000696795.3 Halyomorpha halys | reverse complement strand
TTCTATAAAGTGATACTTTCAGTCGATTTTACTGAAAAAATAGCTGGAACATCCTAGGAATTTACAGGCCTTAAACGTTTAATTTCGTATAACTTTCCATTATCGAGCTAGGCTTACAGACCGTTTTGCGGGACTCGTTTATACCCAGAGGACCTCAAATGTATACTTCCGATGTAATAATCGAATTCGAAATTTTTCTTGATAACAATACCTTCCACTACTGTATATTTCATATATTATTATTATCATTATTATGGCACGACGGTCCTGCAAGAACCCATAATTTTTAATTTTTTTTTTATATATTTATAAAATATGTTTTTTTAATAACATATTTCATATATAGGTAATTGAAAGTAAAAAATAATATTTCGATTAATAAGTTTTATTAATTCACAGTGTCTGTTTTTCATTATTGTTTATGGTCGTGAGTATATAAGACAAGAACTTCATTAGGAGCTTATTCGTTTAAATTTCAAGCCCTTTTAGGCACTGCATTAGTATCTCGCTGTTAAGAGCATTAAAAGGATAATCCGGCGTAAGTGAGATTTCGTTAGTACTCCTATATTTTAGGGTTTACCGTTTGTTAATTACTATTAACTTTTCCACTGAAGTGATTCTCTAACCCCTAGCTCCTTTGGTGTAGGACTCCAACATAATCCACCTGTGGCCTCCACATAAAGAGAGCTTTACAAAAACACAACCCCTCCTGCATTTTTTCAGCAATGTGGAACGATTGCTTCCGTTTCTTGTAAAATTAATTTACTCTGTTGCTTTATTATTATTACTAAACCTTCACTATTCAATTACCCGTGTGTTTCATTTGCAACAAATGGCTTCGAAGCCAGTTAGTAAAAAATAATTAAATAAGTTGTGCTAAATTTACTGAATATCACACTACCTGTCAAAAGTTTTTTGTTTATACATTTCTTTATGAGCAGATCAGCCTGAGATATGACATCAACTTTTTCGATAAAATCAATAGACCGGATATGCCACTTCATATAATCGATTTTTCACCATTTTCTCTACAAAATGTAAAACATATCTAATTCGTAATATGTAGTAAAGAAAAAGTATAAGGGTGTATGCCTAAGCAATTTAATATTTATTGTACATATTAATATTTGTGGAATAAAAAAAATATATAAAAAAATAATAAACATACTTTTGCTTTGTGGTTTTAATTGTATCAGTGTTGTTTGAAGCCTTTTCTTTTATTATAGATATTTCTATTCCGGGGTCGAGTTAGTTTAAAACACAGGCTACATGCTTTTTCTTCCTTTTTAATTTTTTTTTTAAATCACTAATAACTGTTGAATAGGATAACTATAGCTCCTAGACTTCTCCCGGGAATGTGATAGAGGCTTCTTCTATTGGAGAAGGGCGCCTCAGGTAGCAACCGGTAATTACTAAGGTAAATATCAGTAGTTTCAGGTACTTTGACGAGACCCAGGGAGGAGTTAATGGGCGCAATAAGGGTTTTCCTATTAAAAGGAAAGGGCCGATTAGTAAAGGGAAAAGTGATATCCAAACTATAATTAGTATTTCCAAATCTATTTGAATCCTCGACGGTCAGTTATTTTTCTATTATTCACATCAATATTACGTAGATGACAGTTAATCAATATATATTTTAATAAAAATAAACGTTAGACTTCTCATTATCCTAAAATTACGAACAAATGATTTAATATTTTTAGGTTTACTGTAATAGGAAATCCAAAATCCTTCGTAAAATAAAATAAAGACCTTAATGTTCCCTATGTAACCGATCTAGTCCGAACCAGATATCATTCCTTCCATTATAAACTCTCTAACCATTCAAACCCCCTAGTTTCTAATCTTGCATCCTCTTCCATTCCTGACAATCCTCCGAGGTGCCTGAAAAGAAGATGGCCACGAGACCAGCTAATGTAAAATGTCATTAGAGTGCTACCAATGGGTAGTTTCTTTACACGCCTGTAACACTCCAATTTAACTTAGATCAGATTTACTAAATGTATTATAATGTACAGTTGTAAATAACAATAAGTAAATGTTAAAAAAAAAATTGTTTTTAATTTAACATTCGAACAACTTTTTGGGGCCATTTCCCCATTATTTATTATTATTTCTTCTTCTAAAAAAAAAAAAAAACACAATCTGCAGTTTTTTTAAAAAAATTGTTTACATTGAATTTCGAATCAATAAGTTAAAATTAATTGCAAGTTATATAATTCACTGTTTACACAGATAGTTTAAATATTGTAAAAGATAGATTTGGCAAAAAAATTAATAACAATTATTCTTATTTTTTTCTCTTACCTTAAAATATACATAATGCAGTTTTGCCAATCTAGATTAAAAGAACATTTCATATTCAAATCTTGGATATAAGATTCTTTTTTTTCCATTAGTTCTAAATATCCGTTATCTGTCTACCAATAACAAATGTAACCCCTATTTTTATTAAATGTGATATTTAAAATGTCAATAACTAAAAATTAACACCTATTTTTTATATGTATATCTTCTTTCCATTATTTCATTGCATTCTTCTAGAATAAAAAATAATAATGTAAAGCAAAAATACTAGCAAATCCTCTTGAGCTCAAGTGAGAATTTATATTTATTTAAGAATCGCTAAAATACTATTTTAAGAATAAATAATTTTGTTTTTTATTGCGTCAATATCAAATCCCTCTCCTACAAGGCTAGTGAAATGTCAAGTACTGTTTTCATCCTAAGTGGATGGCAATGCCCAATGGGAATGCCATGTATTTATTTATAAAGAATAAAATTATTGCTCATTAAAGTTTACTAACAATAAAATATTATAATTTGTAATTAATTTAAGAAGTTATCAGCCCTAAGTATTAAACAAAGGTTCCTGTATCCATTGTTATTCCCTGTGATTGGAGTGCTATTAGAAATATTCTGAGAGTATCTTGAAGATACTAAAATATCTTTTTAATACTCTTTTCCCCTGTTTTGGATAAATTTTATTTGTTACATAATTGAGATAATGCTTGGAATTTTTGAAATTAAAAGGAAAAGCAAATAGTGGGATAACATTCTGTAAAAAAGTTAGGTTTAACATGAAAAAATATTAATTAATACAGACTATTCAATTCCTTAAAACAAAAAATCTTATGAGAGAAAAATATAATATATAAAATATTGTTTAATTTATTAATGTAATAAATACTACTATATAAATGTATGAAAAGAAATTATACAATATAGAAACTGTAATAATATTTCAGAGTGACTCGACAAATGGATAGATAAAGTTTAATTATATGGAAATATATGCATTTATCTATCTACCTATCTATCTAGTTATGTAAATCAGTTTTCGCTGTTAACTGTAAGTTTACTGAGTTCGTCAAGTTTGTGTTAAAGTAGTTTGTTAGTAGTGTTTCCTGATGTAACTAGTATAATTGGGTTATAGAATAATTGTAACAAGTAATAAAATGGAGTATTCATTGTTATTGGATGTTAATAAATATTTATTTTTTCCTTTCAATTCTGAATAAATTATAAAAAAAAAAATACAAATTAAACTTTGCTCGGGAAACAAGTTCCTGAAGCAGACATCGCTTGGGTTTGAGAAATTTTATTTATATTAATGTCTATTAAAAAAAACTTAATATTATTCCTTCTTTATTCCTATTTTAAATATAATTTATTAATTATAAAAAAACGATTTAATATTTTAGATAAAGGCCCTTTAAACTTTTATGATGAACCTTTATTATATTGAGATTAATTAAACATGTATATACTTTAAAATTTTATTTTATTATTTTCTAATAAGATAATTATTTATGATGTTATATCAGTCGGGTGATTCTTCTAAGGTGCTTTTCAATGAAGATGCGTGTTGCCAAAGTTTTCCTCAAATATATTACATTCCTTTTAATTTAGACTTCATCATTCAGGTATCGCTGGTTATCATCCTTTCAACATCAAGGTTTTAATAAGCATGTTTCTGAGGCACAAGGGAGCCATTAAAGGATATTCACAGACATGAAACCGTGGTTTTCCCGAGAAGAGGGAACGGCTAAGTAAATATTGAAGAGTGGCGAACCTGATGTGGTGCCCTGAGGAATTTTCGTATTTATATTAGGTGAAATATCTTGCATGATTAAAGGAAAACAGTGAATAGTTCAAAATTGTTTCTCTTATTGAATATATATATATATTTTTTTTTTTTTGGATCATAAGGGCCAGTCAATGAGATAACTATGTTGAGGCGACGTTTCGCAACATTATTGTTTGCATAGTCACACCATACAATGAAAAAAACAATTTTTTAGGAGAAAGAATTTCTTCAAATAATTATTAAAAACTAAATTGTACAGAGTATAATTTGAGATTAATGAATATAAACATAAGTTACATTGTGTTTTACATTGCTGTGATACACCTAACTCAAGGTTTTATCAAAACTGATTAGGGGTGAAATCGAAAACGATTTTTCCAATACGTAAACTTTCTTTCTAGCAGGTAGTCAGCTTGTTATTTCTGTTTTGTGTTTTGTCTATTTATATTTAGTGTTGTTAATTATGGCTTATGTGTTTATAAGGTTAGAGTCACATGAATTTAAATTTTTGTACATCTGATTTTTTGTTTATAGCCCGATTCTTATATTTTTCCCTTATGCATGATTTTTGGTATATCAATGTGTGAAATGTGTTGTGAGGGCAGTTTGGTCAGGTTTGTTAGAGTTAGCCAGAGCTACTACTATATTTGTGTTGACATACACTTCTTTTGTTGCCTCAGTGTTAGTGTTTGTTTTAGTAATTGGCAAAATAGTTTATAAGGGTACTCATTTGCTAACAGGAGATCTACTACTTTATTTTCTGTTTTTTTTGTGTGTTTGGGGATGTTAATTTTCGCAACCGGTTTATTAAATTTTAATGGTAATGATTTTGTATTTCTTTGGACACTGACTGGCATAATGTATATATCTTCCAGAGTGGATATGTTTTTGCCTGTCCAAAATTAAAAAAAAATATGAATATGGCCACCATTTTGTTTCTTTTTACAATTGCTAAACGTCGCTTCAGTGCAGTTGTTATTGACTGAACATCAAATATATACATTAATATGTATATGGCATACATATAATCGTGGCATATAGTATGTCACGATGGCGTACTTCACAATGGTGCTAACTAAATCTTTTTTTTTTTTTTCATTGGCGCGACAGACCGTAGAGGTCCAAGGCCTCGCGCGATGTACTTAAGAAATACATCGCTCATTTCCTAACGTGGTTTTCATAGGGTGGTTCGTCACTCCCACGCCTATTTTTGTGAGTGCCACCCATTGGTTAACGGACCTCACAAATACCCGAGGGGAGATTATGAGTGAGAATTGCATAAATTTTATGCTTGAAAAAATCCCGGGTAGGGCCGGGCTCGAACTCGCAATCTATGGGTTGGCAGACAGGCGCGTTACCACGCTGCTACCATCACTCCCTAACGAAATCTTAACTAAGTTTAAAAACAATACAATTAAAGATTCTCTCTTTTAAGAAAATTATAACTTTTCTGAAACAGAGAACCTTTAATTGTATTTTTCGGGATGGTAGAGGATTTGGTATTAGCACCGCTGTGAAGTAAGCCATTGATATATATGTGTGTGTATATGTATATATATAAAATTGTACGATGTATTCAGCTGCCCCCCTTTGTTATACCGGAATGTTGTTAATTAGCATCCCACCTGTATAAGGAATTGGAGGGAATTAATAAACTATGCCTCCAACTTGGTTACTAATAATTGAAGTGGATGGATGAAAGGGTCATCTGGGATGAGGGTCCTTGATAATAGGTAGGGAGTTTAAAACCCCCGGGCTTTTAAACATGGCACCGCGAAGTTGGCAATGAACCTCGGGTAATTAGCCGGCGACTTATTAGCGATTTAGCGTTCTTAGCTCATTTGAAAAGGGAGTCCCTTTTGTCGAATTACTTCTTTTAGATTGTTCTACCCCCTCTGGGACCTAGTTAATAATGTCAAGCCTCAAATTAGCAACATAATTAATTTTCTCAACTTTCCCTCGCCGCAACGGAACCTGTATTCAAAGTTTATTGCCAGGTCTCAATAGATGCCAGCGGCAAACGGGGCTCGACCCCCTCCCTTATATTGTTCACCCCCCTCCCAGTTATTCTCTGTGACCGAAGGAAAAATTATTGAGGCTATAAATTATTTCCTGTTTAAGGATCATTCAACACTATTGATACCATGTATTAATGAGTGGCAAAGAAAAAAGAATTTCAGTTTGGATATTATTGAAAGATTTCAGAATCTTAATTCTCACGAATAGCTATCCTGTAGACGACTCACCAAATCAGGCATCATGAGAACAGAGATCTATCTCATCTAGCCAGACTTGGCTGCACAGTCACTTGTTATATTTTCAGCCAATATTGAAAACAAGATCCTCTGTAAAATTCTTAGTTATTTGATGGGGTAATTCTGTTAGCTCAGAGCCAGATGTTTCTTACGTTGAAGTCTCATTCGCTGAAGGTCCCACGAAACTCCTCTTGAAGGCTTTCCTTAAAGACATGTTCCCCTTTGTGTTTGTGTGTACCTGATATATATTTCTATCTTGTCCTTTCCTACCTTGCTTAATCCAAAACAGTACTACCACATCTATGGATTCAGAATCATTGCTGAGTTTCCTGTTCGTTGAAGCAGGCATAATCTATTTCTCTATGGAGCTGCATCAACTAGTTCTTGAATCTAATTGTCTTGTAAATAAATTTTCGTAATCGAGATATCTAGGAGAGAACTATAGAAGAGATAGCTAATCTCACATCAACATAAAAAAAGAAGAAAAAAAGACTTGACAAATATAGTAATACAATCTTATTGATCCTATATTGTATGCCTTGTTTAATTCATATACATCAGTTCCAAACAGTTTTATGTGTGTAATTTTTACTGTCTTGGAGTGATTTACTATATCTGTTTTTATATTATTACTATTTGTTACATATATTATTACTAAAGTTTACTTATTGATATGTATTGCTGGATTAGTTATTTTAAAACTATTAATGTGAGTTATGCAATCTCTTGTTTCCATCATGTAATTCTGATTCATATTTCTTTTCTGATAATACCTTAATTGGTGAAACCATGTTAGTTAATTTATTAATAACTGTTTGTCTTTTCTTTGGAATCTACTAATATCATATCATTTGCATATACAGTTATATCATTAAAGTTTATACATCAACTTTTAAAAATATTAATTTTATATTTCTATTGTTACAGGTAATTCTTCTCCTATTGATAGCATGAGATTTTCAACCTTGAGTAAATTATTTATTTTCTATGCAATACTGTTAGGTAATGTAGACATCAAATTCAGTTTTAATAATCTATTAATATTTTTCATATTTTATTTCACTAACGCCTGTTGAATAGATTCGATACTTAAGAGGACTCCATCTTGACAAGAGACTTACTTGGAATCCACGTACAAGACTGAAACGACAAGAAACTGTTCGTAGATTTCGATTGCTACAACACCTACTAAGACAAACGCTCTAAACTTCCCATTCACTACAAAAAATTATTATATGATATATGATAATCATAACAATTTAGACATATGGAATTGAGCTCTGGGGCTCTACCAAACCATCAAACTCCTCCCGCATCCAATTCTTACAATCCAAAATCCCACGTAAAATCCTTGATGCTCCTTATTACGTTACAAATAAACTCATCCACAAAGACCTTAACATCCCATTCGTAGCAGATTTGGCCCAAAACAGATATGCGTATTTTCCACCGACCATCTTTTCCTCATAAGCTATTTGCTGATCATTATTAGATATTTAATGCTTCATTTTAACTATATAAACATTTTATATATATTTTTTCCGTTGTGTGAATCATAAAAATAATTTGCTACATGGCACATTCCGTGATTTTTTTTTTTTTTAACTTATGAAATATTATGAGAAGTATGTTTTGTCCAGTTTTTTCTCAGCAATTGAAGAGAAAATTCTCTTAAGATTAAAAAGACCTTAAAAATCAAATTCAAATCAGTCGCTTCAAAATCACTAGGACATCAGCCGTGTTGAAGACACGATCACTATCTGTGTATAACCACATTAATTTATATTTTCTGTTGGCTGTTCAGAGTACCGAATATTTATGGCATTATCTTTCATCTTATTTTTCTAGCTTCTTATCTTTCCCTCCAGTCCTATTTGTTAAGTCTGTGCAATAAATCTACCGAACTTTAATTTTTCATTTCTAAAACTTTTTCTCTCTTGGAACATTGTACACAAAGTCATGTTATTAACGCTGGTGCTACGATTTTCTTTAAACATCTCGTTTTACAATTTAAGGTTGTTGTATAATTAATGTTTTCTTGTGTTTCATTAATTATTTAAATTTACTAACATTGAATATGTGGATACAAAAAAAAAAAAAACTTATGTCGAATTAAGAGAAAGATCATCAAAGAAGGAATGCTGAATATCTCACACTTATCTTCTTTTCAGTCATATAGTGTATAATATTTTGTGGCGATTTAGTTGTTTTTTAAAACTCTTTTAGTACCATAAATCATAGACATACAAATATGTAGATAAATATAAAAGTAAAAATATATTAAAAATGATAATTAATTACAATCACATTTTTACCTCTTTTATTTTGGAATCCTTCTTAATGCGTCCTTATATGGAGGGCTTAGAGACACATGGAGGTTAGCTGCTTTTAATGAATGTATTGAAATTGCAAAGACGTATCTTCTCTTACACTTTTGTGTCGGTAACTATTATTTTTTTGTTATGTAAGATACGTTATTCTGAAACTTATTGTAAAAAATTAGTAGATATTCGTCCTTGTGACGTTAAGTAGCTTGTCTTCCAATATGTAGTTACACAGAATAATAGAAATAAAATTTAAAAATATTGTGACATTTGTGTGTCTTTAAGATGTAATTTTTAAAAAATAATAAATACTAAGGATTTTAATTTTATAATTAAGGCTCGAAACTGAATTTATTGTCCTGTTAAAGAATTATTATATTATTTCCCCTAAAATAAAATTAAAATAAACTACATCTATTTATTCTTCCTTCTAACATAATTCCATTGTCGATGCGAATAAACCTTGAATATTCTGGATTACGCACAAGAGATATCGCCAGTTTTAAACGAGTTTCTTCTTCCACCCGCCGCCCGCTGAAATGTTGAAACTGTATCCGTCACTCTGACAAAGCTTTCAAATTTTTTTTCGCCAAGTTTTAATGGTGACTGGGTGTGTATACCTGAGCATAAAAATAGTCCCATTGTTTCGGCAATATACTTCTTTTTTTTTTTTCTTTTCGAGGGAGTTGGCAATATTTTTTTCTCATTTGCTGATAATATTGTATTATATTATCATTTATTTCATGTTCTAACATGAATGTGAAGAATACATTAAATTTAAGTTTAGACATATTAGAAAATGTATTTGTTTTATTGGTTAGTTCCTTTGTGAAAAAT
>NW_027112403.1:640251-643857 GCF_000696795.3 Halyomorpha halys | reverse complement strand
ATATCAAGAGATATTGATGGACCAGTCTCTGCGAGCAGTTCACTGTTAGATGTATATGTATACATATACATTTTACTTCAATTTATGTACATATATTTATATTTAATTTTAGAATGTACCTAAACGTTCAATGATATTCAAGATGTAATAAGCACCATTACGTTTTTAGTTTTAACGAGATATGCCTAATAATAACAATTTTAATTATATTTATATAATTATGGTGGATTAAGACTAATTACATTTATATATACAGTGATTTCATCATGGGTTAGTTAAAGTATTTATAATACAGACAAATTATAGTGATGTTTTGTTTATCATGATCTACTTTTATCTTCTACGACTGAGGTCCTTTACCTGCGCAACAACAATGTTTTGTTGAACTAAAGACTAATATAAATAAGTGTTAATTGTAATGAGTATTTTATGTAGAATTTAAGATAATACAATCATTTAGTGCTAAATGTGAAATTTTACATTTAATTCATAGATTCCTTATTCATGCAAATATGTAATAGAGTAGTATCAATTCGTTTTCCAACTTTGAGGAGCGATTTATTTTGATGAATGAGGTATCAATAGAAGCATAGAATTGTTACTGGAAATTTAATAAAATTTATTTGAAAAATGTAAGAGTTGTATCAAAACTTCGACAATAAGTAAGTCGACTTGTATTGAGACGTCATTTATTACTAATTGGGTTTGAAATATTTCGACGCGGATATCAATAATCCAGTAGGCCCTGAGTTTTATCTAAAGACCCAAAATGGACCCATTTTGTGATAACACGGGCATTAGGCACGGGTCAAACCTCATTGTAATGTTAGCTTCCACAACGCCATGTC
Source organism: Halyomorpha halys (assembly GCF_000696795.3). Classification (NCBI taxonomy): domain Eukaryota; kingdom Metazoa; phylum Arthropoda; class Insecta; order Hemiptera; family Pentatomidae; genus Halyomorpha; species Halyomorpha halys. The sequence goes on along the minus strand of NW_027112403.1, from coordinate 643,009 downwards.
GCAATGGGATACTTATCACATGTTTCGTTGGAGCTTAGCTATTACTTATTGAATGAAATGTTATTAACTCACGGCATCGTCACCAATAAATATTGTGTAAATTAATTTTTTCAGATTTTCTTGATGATTTCTCCAGGGAAGCCACAAATAGAGTAGATAAAATATTTTGTTATTTATTATAATCTGTCCGACGATAGAGCGAACGGATCAACTAATTTTTAATTTTCATGTCTTAAACTATTCTGACATTTAAAAAAAATATATATATAAAACATCCCTTCATGTAAGGCCTAACTATGAGGTCTCCGCGAGTGAAATTCATGGTTAATACAATAAGTTTACAAAATCTTAAGTGTAAAACTTAAGTGATATTTTCCAGTGGGGCATCGTAATTATTTATAAGTAAACTGTTACTTAAAGATAGTCATCAAAATGTACGCAGCTCTACAATGTCAACTGTGTATGTTGAATAGACTTTCTTGATAAAATTATATTGTTTATTTGAATTAGGTTGATATCACTTATATTTCGAACGAATTGAAAGAAGGAAAAGTATCTAATGCGAGAGTTAGGACGGGTGTAAACTAGTTGGTTCATATTATTTTTCTTAGACAACAATCCTTATATTTTCCTTTATATAAAAAAAAAAAATAAAAAATCGTTTATATATATTATATTTGAAATATACAATATAAAATGGAAATAATATTGTTCATGGAATAACTGTTTCATTGTAAAATGTCGCATTTATTTTATTTCAATTTTTTTTTTCTTAAAACTTAAATTTGTATAACTCAGTTAAAGTAACCGTTAATAGTTTCACTCACTTCGCTATGAATTTTTTTTTTTTTAATACATTAGTATTCTCAACCTCTGTCTGCGACCAGCTATAAAACAATTACCATGAAAAAATATATTTTGAATTGAATAGGTCATTCCATAACCAAATAAACCGTGGATGGTTACATACGTTCTTTTTTTTTTGTTTTCTGATGTTTCAATTCAATTCAAAGAGTTAAAAAATAGGGCTTAATTAATTTTTTAGATGTTCAGTTCTGTGAGCGCCGATTTTGAAATTTACAATTGTTTATATTAAACTGTGAAGCTCATTGTTTTTTTTTTTTAAAGGATGTTTGGTTCAAACAAAACAAAAACTATTTTAAATGGCTCGAAACTTATGTATAAAGATAAATAAATGCTCAACGTTTTCAAAATAAAAACGTTGTCATTTAAAATTAAAATCTTTAAAAATTCAACTAAGACTCAGCTTAAATTTTATTTCCAAATATAAATGGTTAGAATATACTACTTCCCTAAAACGTTTCTGACCTGAGAGTTACATCTTGTTTTTTTGTAATGTCTCTTCAAACGATAAGACTTTCCTGAAATCAGGAATATTAAATGTTTTAAGAAAAAATAATATAGGTTTAAAAATTATATTGTTTATATGAATTAGCATGATATCACTTATATTTTGAAAGAATTGAAAGAGTTTAAAATAGGGCTTAATTAATTTTTTAGATGTTCAGTTCTGTGAGCGCTGATTTTGAAATCTACAATTGTTTATATCAGGGATATTAAATGTTTTCAGAAAAAATAATATAGGTCCGTGCTCTCTAGTGATTAACATTAGAGAAAATAAACTATTCTCATTAACAAATGTACTATTAAACAAAGGTTTATAATTCACTACAGATATAGGGACCAATTGGAATTTCGAGGGATAAATTCGACGTGAATAATAGGTTTGTAATTCTAAAGACTTCCATTTTTTTTTCTTTTTTTTTTTTCGTCGCCGCAAATTGGCCACTCTTTCCAACAGGTTGTGGAGGCTCCCTTCGCCTGACTTTTTGTTCAATACCTCTTCCCTTCCCCCAGTCTCACGTATTTTCCGTATGCGTTAGGCTGAAAAATATTTTCTTTTTTTAATTAATTTTTTTTTTATTCCTCCCCTGTTGAAAGGTATAAAAAGTTGAAATTGAGTATTATGAATACTGATTTTTGTTTACTGTTGTTCGTAAATCAGTTACAAAAAGAGTTTATAAATTAATGGGGAAAAGTGTATTTTCGACTTATATAGTATATAAATTAAAGAAGACGGGATTAGGGAGTGGTAAGAAGCACAGCGTAAGATGATATAATGTTTTAATTTGAACTGTTGTCTTAACTTAAATTGTAGGTATTCATAACGTGGACTAATTTGCTAAACTTGTGGTCAAATACAAATTTCTTTTTTTTCCAAACACACAATAAGATAAAGATAAAGGTTACCCATATTTATTTATCCCCTTAATTCATGATTCCATCATACTCACTTCTCATTTATTCTCTCACTTTTTCCTTCCTCTAATTTTATAATATTTCTGACTACTTCTATTAATTATTATTTAATCTATCATTACTTGAATAATACAATTTCAATTCTATCACTCATTACTGTTATCCTAATTTATGTTTCTGTTCATTTATAGTTATATTATTTTATTTTTCTTCGTTCCTTTTTTTATTTTTATCGCATATCGGCCACTAAGGACCACGTGAATATCAATGATTAGGCTTCTTTGGGAGTCTTTCTCTTTCTTCCCATCACAGTTTCATGATCCTCGACTGCCTTTCTTTTCTTTCTTCGGACCACTTCGTACCCATTTTTTCCCCTCTTCCAATATTGGTGAGGTTTTTCAATGTTTTCCTATACGTATCTAGAGAGTCGGTATCTGAAATTTTAAGTCTCTTTAATTCCTCTCTCATTTGCTTCGTG
>NW_027112403.1:629157-639482 GCF_000696795.3 Halyomorpha halys | reverse complement strand
ATAAAGACTAAAAAAGTAATTGAGTAATGGAGATTAATATAAAAAAATAAAAAGACATTTATCCAATATGCACACAGGACACCAGGTCTAAAGGAGTTAGGCCTTAGTTTTTAAATCTTCTAATAATATACTATTTATGTATTTAAGGTTTATTTACTGTATGAGTTTATTTATTTAATGAGTTACACTAAGACATTATGTTAACAACATTTAGATTAATGTTATCCTAATAATAGTGATAACAAATAGTTTACCTCTATGCTAATTATTTCTTACCTCTATTCTAGGTAAGAATAGAATATTAATTATAAACATAATTTTGGTTTAAAAAATCCTAATAATTTAAGTACACATTATATAGATATAATAAATTATTTAGAAATATAAATAGTGATAGAGGTAATCTATTTGTTATCACTATTATCAGTATAACATTAATTAAAGTGGTGTTAGCATAATGTTTTAGTTTTCTCCTTATTTAAAATATTGAATTAGTATTTTAAAATCAAAATACAGCAATAATGACCATTAGTATTTTTTGTATAAATATATTATTATATGGTCTACATAAGGATACCAGATTAATTATAAAATTTGAAATTGGAGGCAATAATTATGTGAAGGTAATTGTGTAAATAAACATATGTTGTTAAATGATTTTAATATTGTATTCATAGTAAGATATGTGTTAATCTATATTGTACCTGATTATGGGGCGATAACGCGAAAAGTTGTAACGATTAAATCAGAGTAAAGAAAGTTATTTAGGAAGAATTATTCACTTCCACTCACTGTAATAAAATATGCTTTAATTGTATTCCATAGCTTTATGTTTTTGATAACAAAAAATATATATATATAATTTTTCTCTAACAGCACCGCTGAAGTTGCCTAAAATATAAGTTTTAATTAGTTGTGGTTACTGGGTCATGAGACAATAGTATTCGACGAACTCCCAGTTATTCCTTTTAGAAGTTTACGTTCAAATATCAAGCCGATTGTCACGCGAGCATAACTCCATCTCTTTGAGCCAGTCCATCCGTGCCCTGTGACAATTTGTTAGCTATAAATGTTTTAAATAATTATATCTTACCGTGCCGGCTTGTTGAGGTCGATAACAATAAAGTCAGCCGTTGAGAAGTACGGCCATTTGGTAAAAAGTTAGGAAAAAAGATCAGAATTCGCTCAACCAATTAAACATATCACTTTATTATCTGTTATATATAATATAAGACCTCAAAAGCTAGTATAAAGCCTATTAAAGAACGTAATATTGAATTTTAAATTGTAGAGGTGAATGGGGTATTAGTTAAAAATAAGAAAATTATAACATAACTTAATTTAGTTTCACAAGTAATTAAAGTAATAAATCAAATACAAAACATATTTATAACAAATTCAACATGAAAAAATAAAACAAGTATTTGGGCTGTACAATTATAACATTAAAATAGATTACTAATTTTTTTAATTCAATAATTATACGTTGTAATCCTTTTGGTCCCAGACTAAAACTACACATAATAAAATTCTTTTACTAATTTAGTAAGTTCTTTAAGAATATATAAAATCAACTCTGAGATCTACAGGCGGCGCCGACGTTTTTCATCAAATGGCGGTCCCAAAAAATTAAAAACTTGACCCCTCATCATGGTTAGAATAAGTTGCTCACCTGTAGATAACTAGGTAAACATCACCATTGCTGTAGATTGCAAAAAAAAAAAAAAATCTGCAAGAAACATTTACTCAGTTTGAAATTTCGTAACCTAGTTTTGATTATGAATTGTGATCTTGAGTTCACTTCATATTACCGTTTTTTACTGTTTATTTCGTTCCCTTTTTACTCTACGTTCTTTGACGTTGAATAACGAATAATAATAATAATAATTATAAAGTAAGCTTGATTTTTGCACTTTGAGAATAAATGGCGAGTATTCAATCAAATAAATATATAAAAAAAAGAATTAAATTAATAGGAGTAAAAATTACCGTTAGAGTATGATTGCAGACAAGATGTAGAACATCTCACATCGACAATTTAAAAAACACTTCAAAAAGAGATAACTTTTTTTTTTTTTATACTCTTAATGTAATATCTCTGTTTGACGTTAAGTTATTTTATCGTTTGGCATTTTGATAATGCCTGAATGAGCAAACGTTGGCTTAATAATTATTTACTTTGAGAAACTTAGGGCTGCACTTTTTTATTTTTCTCTTTTTTTTTTTTTTTTTATACTCATTAATTAATGTATATTGAAAAATGTTTAAGTATGTTTAGTATATAAAGCAGAATTATTTTATTTATTATTTAATTAGGCAATCATAATTTTTTCTATTAAAATTGAAAAAGAATTTTTTATTTTTGGTAAATTGAAAGTTTTTACTTTGCACTATCATTCTGTTACATTATGGAGAAACTTGTAGTAAAATTAATTTGTCATTTATATTGTTAAATTTTTGTTTACTATTTATAATTAAGTTAGATAGGAATTTTTTATATTAAAAGAAATGAGGAGATGGACCAAAATATAAGTTGTAATAAATTGTTAATAAACCTGGCCTCATTGTATGGAACGTAGAAAGGTTAAATAATATAGTTGTTGATAAGTAGTGGTAATAGTGCTGAAATAATTTGTTATTAAAAGTTTTTAAATTTTAAATGTGAAATCGAAAAAATAGGTTATTAAACATAAAATAACACAAATTACATTAAAAAATAATCATAATTCCCTTATTGATGTGTGGTTTCATGCGTTAATTTTAAATAGTATATATTAGACCTAGGCAGACTAGCCTGACAATTTTAACAGTTGATGTGTGGCTGTATTTATAATTAATTTATTGGTAATTTATAATTAATAGTATTTTTAAATTTGTTAATAATAATTTATTATGAAAGCTTTAATTCAACAGATTATACCGGATGATGGTTAGGTTGGCCGAAACGTTGGCATTTGAATTTATTAATAAAGAGTGTTAGGGCTTAATGATATCAGTTTCAAAATATCAGAAAATATATGTATAAAAAAATTTTTGTTAATGTTGACTTAACATTTAATAATTATTAGTAAAATTAAAATTAAAAATCAACAATAATTAAAGGATGGTTTCATTCATTTTTAGACAGTTTTGACTAATAAGATAAAAACACTAATGATTAAAAAAAACCAAGAACCATTTTTAACTTACATTCAAGATTGTGAACATGAAAATTTATTTTAATCTTTGTTATTATATGTTTAACCTATGTTATTTATATAATTTAAGCTTTGTAACAATAATCATTAGTCTCAAACTTTTCAACTTGTAAATTGATATATACTAGTATAATTAACTGTCGTAAATAGTCATTTAGATTTAAATAAATTATAATTAATTTCAACTCATTTACTTTAAATTTGCCGTATAGTTTATAACTGATAGTGCTTTATTTTTTGCTGAACAATGGACAAAAGGCAAAATAAATAAAAAATAACTCAAACAATGGGTAATAAGCAAACTTACTGAGAAACGTTCGGATATTGAAATAAAGTATAGAAGTCATAAAAGTATAATTTCGTCTAGGAAAAATAATAAAAATAACCATATTTTATTGTTAAATCAAGTCGCTTAGGTCAGATTTTATGTATTTATTACTAATCTTGTTTTAAAAAAAAATTTTTTTTTTGTAAAACTAAAGCCACATCTAATAAAAGGACAGTTCAGTGACGATATCGGTGTAGAGGTAAACAGGTTTGCTAGTGGAGGAGAAGATAGAAATAAAACCAATATTTGTCCAAGTGTTTGAACAGTTTCCGTACCGGTGATGGTCGGGGGGAGGAGTAAAGGTCATCAGTTCCGAATATCACTAAAATATTGCAATAATCCTTTGACTTGACCTAGGGATGTGGGCATAAAAGAGAAAAAAAACATTATATGACTTATTGAAATACATGAAAAAGGTTCTAATGTAAAGTTCCTTCAGGAATCGGAAATTAGGAAAAGGATCGTATCGATATTACACTCGTCGGTTAACATACGATGAAATATGAACATGAAAAAGTAATAGTTAGCCATTGCTCATTCCAGATCATCAATTTCTTTATTAATATTTATTTATTCTTCACGATGATGATATTTTTCCTTAATAAATTTCCAGGTATAAAAGTGAAAGTAGAAGAAATTGACAATTGACCTAACTACAAAAGCACAACATTAATTTATAAATTCAGATTATTTATGCGTTGTTCATTAACATCCATTACCTAATTCTTATGTTAAATAATTATCCCTCCAATAAATTCAATGTTACTTTTGCATGTGGTAACCACCCAACCAACTTTTTTCTAACCTTGCTCCCTCTTCACTTTTGTTTATCTTCCTAGGCATCAGAAAAGAAAATGAAAAATATCTACTAAAGGACAGATTCTTCACAACGTTATATCCCGGCATTACACGATTCACTTCTCATTGACTTGTACTTTTTTGTTGAAAATTTCAATACGTAAATAAAATAAGTGTCCTAAAAACAATCACATGAGAAATGAAAATATTTTTTTTTTTTCATTTGCGCGACAGACCGTGGAGGTCCAAGGCCTCTTTCAGTATTTCTTAAGTACATCGCGCGTTTCCTGACGTGGTTTTCATAGGGTAGGTCCGTCACTCCCTCACCTATTTTTGTAAGTAGCTGACTGGCCTCACAAATTCCCGGGGGGAGATTGTGAGTGAGTATTGCTTAAGTTTATGCTTGAAAAATTCTGGGTAGGGCCGGGCTCGAACTCGCAATCTATGGGTTGGCAGACAAGCGCGTTACCACGCGGCTACCGTCACCCCTATAATAATATAAAAGTAGCAATAAAAAAGCTTTTTTTTTTCGTAATTGTTGAGCTAAATTATTTTTCAATTTTATTTGTAGAATCTCCTTGAGACACAGTTAATGAGAACTTAGCGAAAAAATTAAGATTTATATGCCTCACATTGTCTTCGTTTTCATTCATCATTTCAGTTGGAAGTTTAATTCATTTATCGATACATTACCTCATTAGACGTTGAATATGCGGTTTCTTTCGCAGTCCAGTAGTATAATAAAGGGGATCGGATACCGAATAGGAGTAAATATGGCGGTCTCTTTTCCGCTTTGTTTGATCAGTGTGGTGGACAATAGAGGCGAAGAACAAAGAAGGTTTTGAGAAGGGGAGGGTTGGAAATCGAATGGAGAGGCAATGCCAACTAACTAACCGCCTTAGACCTCATCTGAATTTTATAAGCTTTTAAAAGCTTTTTTCAGCGGCCAGGTTTCGGCGATCAGCTGGCTATAGTCTCACCACTCCACCAACATCGTCACCCCTCCCCCATCCAAAAGTGCACTTTTCCACATCTAACTCCGCTCCCATCGGCAAACTTCTATTCCACAGCTCCCCGAATCTTATTCCCGCCCAGAAAAAAAAATATAGACCACCCCGGGAGCTTTATTCCTATTGGAAAACTTATCCGAAGTTATATACATTTCAGTTAAATCAGAGTATAAATGTTATTATTCAAAGATTTCAAAACAAAGATGTAAAGTCTTTCAACTATCAGGTAATGTCTCGTCAATTTATACATAAAAGATTTACGAAATTTCACTACCACCAGCTAAAGGGACAGTGGCATACAACCTAGGTAATCGAACCACATCGCGAATACATTCTGCTATAATTCTTTATTGATTTATTTTTATCATTATCACTATGTCACTTTATGTTTTTTTAATATATTCTATAAATATTTTTTGTTTTTGTTTGTTATTTTTCTCTGGATAATTATTTCAGTCATTGCTTTTTAATCGATCTTTACCATTTTTAGTTATAATATTTCTTGGTTATAGCATTACAAATAGTTAGGGTTGTCCCTTTCACGAGATCACCATCTACAACTCGACCCCACTTTCTACTGTTAAAAGAATAACTTACAAATTGTTGCAACAACCATATAAGGCCAGCCAGGGCAGATCTGATAATACAGAAATATAAATAAATAAAACTCTTACATCATACTAATGCAAACCCAAAGAATGCAGAACGCAAATGAACCATGCAATAAAGACTAACCGTGCAGAAAACATCTGGTCCGGTGCGCGCATCAAACCAACAGCTCTCCTGGAATAGTCATATTTCCCAAATCACACGCAAATCCATAACTGTACTCAAACAATTCCTAGGATTCCTTGATTCCATTCCTCAGAATACCCGTCAGCTCATAGTATCCTCTCTCGTTTTCCTCCACTTCGACTACGGTTCCTTGGTCTACGGAGTGCTATCTGCTGGTCAAGAGTTGGGACTGAAGAGACTCATGAATTTTTTCGTAAGATTTATCTTTGGGTTTCCAAGGCGCTCTCATGTCTCCCGTTGGTATACCGAGCTGAAGTACCTTTATCCAACCTTCCGAAGGCATTATCTCCTTGGTGTTTTCCAAGTTCTAAAAATCAAAAAACGTACTTGTATCCTTCATTTCCTCACTCTTCGTCCATTTGTTAAACACCAGATCCCAACCGACTGATTTATATATTCCCTCCTATAGAACCGCCTCCTTCAGCAAATCTTTCGTTATACGTATACCCTCCTTCTGGAATTCTCTACCCATCTCCATTCGCTAATCCTTATCCATTCTCTCCTCTAAACAACATATATTTCTTCACTTTTTATATAACCAAACCTCCGCATCATTGTGAACAATATAAATAGGCATATATTGATTAACATTATTAACAGTAGTTAAGCTAAGATCTCAATGTAATTTCATTTTACTTACTGTAAACTTATAAATGTTTGCCAGACATAACTTTCACTTATTCCCTTCTTTGAGTTAAAATTCATCCAGGCTTGTTTCATAGCCCATATTTTATATTATTCACCATGTCAATACTTTTCCCGTACTAATTTTCTAAGTAAGCCGATTGATTTAACTAATATATCAACGGTTTTCGGAAAAGTACTTTTAATAATATTTCTCGATATAAAATTTTACTTTTTATAAATATATATAATGGTTGCCTAAAATTGACTAGTTCTTAACCATTTATCCAATACTATATTGTTACAGAATCAATATTGAAAATACTAAGAATGATTAAATGATTAGTTCAAAAATTGTATTAAGATTGTTTCTGAGGATGGCCGGAACGTCGGACTTGTAAAGAAAATAAAAGGTTTTGAGACTGTAATGGAAATAAATTATTTATTTAATTATTTAATTTATTTATAATTTTTTCTGTTAATTTGGTTTTCAAACAAAACATAATACGTCTTGCTTGTTACTCTTATTTCCGTCAATGTATTCTATCTGGATAAAAATATTAGATATATTTTTGAATCAATTATGAAACCCATTTATAATTTATATTTCTAAATTTTTTACTACCAGGAAAAATGCGAAATGGTTAATTATTTCTAACAAAAAAAATTAAAGAAGCCAGTTTGAAAATTCCGCATTTGATCTCTGTCACACTATTTCAATAATGATATGACCTAGCTAATAGGAAAGACCATTTAATGATAATAGTGTTTATAATTAAGTTTGTTAGGATTTTTATAATAAAATAAATGAGGAAATAGACCAAAATATAAGCTGTAATAAATTCTTAATTAACCTAACCTGATTGTAAGGAAGGTATTTTTTTTAGTATTTGTGGTTTTTTTGTATTTTATACTCATAACTTAATGTATATTCAAAAAAGTATGTTTAGTATATAAAGTAGAATTATTTAATTAGGCAATCATAATTTTTTTCCATTAATATTGAAAGTTTTTTTTTAAATTTTTTATTTTCGATAGATTGAATGTTTGTACATCATTCTGATACATTATGCAGAAACATTAAGTAAAATTAATTTGTTTTTTATATTTTTAAATTTTAGTTTACTATTTATAATCAAGTTAGATAGGATTTTTTATAATAAAATAAATGAGAAGATAGACAAAAATATAAGTTGTTAATAAACCTGACCTCATTTTAAGGAAGGTTGAATAATATATTGGATGAAGATAGTTGACCGTATGAAGTTGATTAGAGGAAAATCTGACTTAGTTGGTTGCAGAACTGTATTCTTATCAGCCCTGACGAAGCTCTGTAAAGTGGGGCGAAACGTTAGTTAACAATAAATAGTTTTCTTTTATTATTTTAATTCCTTTACTAACCGCCACTCTACAGTTAAATAATATAGTTGTTGATGAGTAGTGGTAATAGTGCTATGATAATTTGTTATTAAATGTTTTCACATTTAAATACAAACTTGACAAAATAGGCAATTAAACATAAAATAGCGCAAAATATGGTATATAATAACTAAACTGATGTGTGTTTTCATTGGTCAATTTTAACTAGAATGTGTTAGACCTGTGCATAATAGCCTGCCTATTTGAGCAGTTGATGTGAGACTGTAAAATTATATTTTAAGGTATGTCAATTTATAATTAATAATATTTTTTTAATTTGTTTATAATGAAAGCTGTAATTGAATAGATTGTCCCTGATGATGACCAGGTTGTACGAAACGTTGGAGATTTGAAGTTATTAATAAAGAGTGTTAGGACCTAGCTGGTATAATTGTTAGAGCAATTTTTGATAAAATCGAAAAAACGTGTGAATTGAATAATATAAAGTGGCACTTCCGGTAAGTCAGTTTTAAAAAAACAAAAACGTTTTTGTACTATCATAAGTATTTGATCTTGGCGGTTCACACATAGTCTACTTTGCAAGACTTTCTTATTTTGACTCAAAACCGCTATTTCCGTGAAAAACCATAATTCGAATTTTTGCACGACTACAATGCCGCCCCCTAACCACCCCTTACTAGATATTTCACATACAGATATGAGAAAGTATAATTCTTTACTTGAAGACGATTAATATCAATATTATATACCTATACTATGAAATTATAAATAAAATTTGGAAAATTATTAAGTAATACGTTTTGATTGTCAGTTTTTTCATACTAAATTATATGGTATAACTGTCTTTGAATGATGGACTGACTATTTGGTCAGGTTTTTTGCGCTGGTAATCTTAATCCGTATAAATATTTTATATTTATTAATTTGATTGTGCATCTTTAATTTTAGCCCGAGGATATAGATTATTTAAAAGAACACTTTAACGTTTATAAAATTAATTCAGTTAAGCAATTTTTAAACTTTTAGCTGAGAGCGTTTTATATTTTTTAATTTTCATACCATACTTTGGTAAGGTTTCTTATTTCCATGTAAAATAAAAGCATGTACCATTTATAATTCATTATTGTGAAGACTATGATTATGTGCGTTCTAGCCCCTAAGCTTTTAATCTATTTTAGTTAAATGGAAAAATATAATTTGAATTTATTATGATTAAATAAGGTATCTATTAATATTGTTTTTGAGATATTTTAATGGACAAATTGAGTCTTGAATTCACCGAATCACAAAAATCTTAATTATTGTACTAGTTTAATAACGGTACTTTGGAGTTTCCATTAAACCGCTACGGCAACTATACGTCGGTTGCAACTTAACCCCAAAGTTTACAATCAAACTTCCAACAATTCTGAAACTTACCGTCAGTCGCAGAAATGGCTTTTGGTGGTCTGTGGTCAGTCTGATTGAAGTAAAAAACTCTTTTATATATACCTGTCGATCCTTCTACTTCAGAAAATAGTTTATATTTATTATAATTAATAATATCGAGACACAAGTCAAGTTATTGTAAATAAAAAGTGATTATTACCCAATTTAATTATTATACATTTTCATGAAGAGAAGGGATCACTTTTTCACATTTTAATACCCTAGCTTAAAAACTTTTCCCGTTATCGGGGCTGTCTTTCATAAAATTGCCGAAAAATAAATAATTTTATAAAACTTTCGGGTCTCAGGAAATTAAATTTTCAAGGTATCGTTTAATTAAATTAATTAAGTTTCATTAAACGGAAAGTTAATCGTTATGAGTTTGTTAAGACACCCTTATTCCCCCTTTGCAATAGAGGGTGGGCATTTTTCTGAAATTTATTGCCTTCGGGGGTGGACCCTTAAAAAAAATTCATTAAATCCAAAACTTTAATTCGCTCCGGAAAGTTGAGCTATTTGTGCTTTCATTGAAAAAAAAGTGTTTTATTTCTTTCTTTAAAAAAAAAAAAAAGTGTTTATATTCTCATTTACTTTTATTAGTTTATTCCTCTTCATTAGAGTATCTTTATTTAGCTATAAGCAGTCTGCGACGTTTCGAAATACAAAGAAAGATACACTAGCCACATAAAGCTTTTTTTTTTTTTTTTTTTTTTCAAAAATTCAAGATTCATTTTTTTTTGTTTTGAATTAAAATTTTTTAATTGA
>NW_027112403.1:622774-627802 GCF_000696795.3 Halyomorpha halys | reverse complement strand
TTGTCAAACCAATGCGCTCTTCATTGATTATTAAAGTACTGATTCTCATTACACACGATTTCGTGAAAATTACTTGAAGATCTTTGTGAAATTATTACTGTTAAACGGAGTATTTTTGGCGCCATTTTCAACAGTGTCCATAATACTAAAAATTACATCTTGCTTTTCACACATAATATCTTACTAGATATTAATCATAGTGATTCAGAAGTAGAAATCACCTAGATTCCACTTTCAACAAACATTTTGTATGAAGAAATCTGATTTTTTAAAGAACCAATTCCTGAGTTTAATTGAAAATATTGTTCTGGGCTCACCTTACATCATCACTTGTGTATAGCTTTCAATTCCATGCCTGAATTTTAATTTATATACTTTTCCTATCTATCTTTTTCTCTTTTTAATATTGTCTTTAAAAGATAGATCGATATCAGTGTAATTTAGTAATTCAACCCAATCAACGGGGATCAATTTGAGCAGCTACTTTAAACATAATTAAGAGTTTTTGTTGAATTATTCAAGCTCAATTACTATTATAATACCTCTCATTGATAGTCTAATTACTATATTTATCGTTTCGATACATGTTTTTAAAATGTTTCATACCGATATACTTCATTTTCCATTTTACGCCTATTACTAAATTAAACAGATCTCATGGCAGATGGTAATGATGAGTATCTGTTCCCGCGTCTTCTTCTTTTTCATTAAGTCTAACTGTTACCGGCCGAGGATCGATCCTTCTCTCCCTAGGTAACTAAAGCGTACAAAACCATTCCCACGGGTTTAATTAGACCGGCTTTTCCTCGCCTACAGATGTTTTCCTTAAAGCGGGCCGTTTTCCAGCTTTTAATAATTCTCAGTCCCTTATCTGTTCCATGTAGTTATAGAATCCAACGACGTGGAAATGTTTTCCCCGTGCCTGGGAAACTGCGGAAGTTAGGTATTTGCATAAGGCAACGTCCAGAGGAAAATTAATGGGCAAGTTCTCTTCATTTACACTATCATAACGTGTGTGGGTATATCTTTAGCAGAACTTTTGCAGTACAAAGAATTTCTCTCGGACGTTTAAGTTGTAGAAATATGTATATCCTTAAGTAAACAGATGAAGTGGCAATCCTTCGAAATGAATGAGAAAAGCATGTTAACATTCGGAAAAGTAAACATCGGAAATATACTTGACAATTAATGAAATTAAGACAATTTTCATCATAGTAAAGAAATATAACAGGTCTACTAACACGATTATCTTGACAAATGTTTACACGCCATGGGCGTAGGAACAGAGAGCCAAGTGTATCAACCTTCCTCGACCTCGATGTTCAAGGGATTCTTCAGTTTCCATTGTTTTTCTGAAAACTCCAAATGTAAGGGAAGTAGCAATAATTATGTAACCAAAAAAGAAAATCTTGGAAATTTTAGGACAATGGTCCTGTTATGTGAGGAAATGTCTCAGAAGTAAAGTGGCGTCGCATTGTAACTTTTCGGATAACAAATATTAGAAATATGTTTTTCCAGAAAAATAGTAATTTTAATTATTAGTAATTAGCTGCTTTTTTGATTTTTGAAAAATAGGAAGCGAACGAAGGAATTTGACGAAAACCCATCCGATATTTCACCCCAAACCTCTTGCCACGCCACAGTTATCAACTTAAAACAATCGTAATAGATGAAATTTAGTTTACGGGATTCCTTTTTCCAACCCAAATTGCAATGCTTCCTATATTGACGAAACCAAAAACTACCTAGAAACTCGTATTTTTCAAAACAAACCGTTCATAACTTTCCGATACCTACCCGTCTCCAAACTCTCTGAACACATCATAGCCCTTAACCATTCCTTGAAAAATCTATCCTTTCTACACTCCCCAACTATCAGGAAAAGATTTTTTTCCGATTTAATCCACATTAGTCTCGAACCGAATATCGTTAATCGTAACGTTCTTAATAACTGCATTTCCCTTACCTATAGGCATACCTGCCTTAAGCATAATTATACCACACTAATTTTTCTTTGTCTGTTTATTTATTCTTTACTCAACCGCATTCTTTATATTTATCCATTTTCGTTCTGATTCAGAGTTAGGCAAAAATTATTTGATTGACAAGAGACGAATACTTTTTTATTCGAAGTTTGTATTCAATTGATGAAATACGAATACATTTTTATTCGAATAAAAATACGACTAAACAATCCGAATACTTTTTTATTCGAATATTTAAAATATTATTTCAATCAAATAAAAAATTAGTCGAATACATATTATTCGAATAACAATTTGATTTTTTTTTTTTTAAATTCACTTATTTTTTTACCACCTTCAATGTATTTCTAATGTATGAAGGTCCCATTTCACATATTTAGCCGAGTACAAAACCAAAATGCTATCGGTTTTAAGATGCCATATCGATTTATTTTAATTTTTTTTATTTCTAACAAATAGGGTCCAATTTTTAGGTTTTCGAATAGGAAGAATATGAAAATGCTATAGATTTTAACATCGCGTATCGATTTATCTTAACTTTCTTGATTTTTAACATGTTACGGTTCATTTCCTCGTTTTGAGGAATGCAGAATATGAAAATAATATCGATTTTAAGATCGCTTAACGATTTATTTTTTACTTTTTTGATTTCTAACACATTAGGGTCCTGTTATACGTTTTGAGGAATACAGAATATGAAAATGATATCGATTTATATGAACTTTTCTGATTTATAACACGTTAGCGTCTCTTTATATGTTTCAATATATGCCAAAAATGGAAATGCTATTGATTTTATGATCGCATATCGATTTAATTATCGCGTACGATTTATTTTAACTTTCTTGATCGCGAACATGTTAGGGTCCCTTTATATGTTTTGGGATATGTAGAATATGAAAATTATATCGATTTTAGTATCGTGTATCGATTTAGTTTAACTTTGAAATAATTATTCTTTTTCATATAGAAAAATCGTAATGAATAATTCAGTATTGTTGCACTTTGTAATTGCCATTAGATGAAGGATTGGAGTAAGTAACTGTAAGCAAATATTTTATTTAAAATAAGTTAATAAAAAAAAAAATAGTAAAATATCGACAAAGATGTTAACCGTAATAGTGATAGATAGTACGTTTAAAGAAACCAAAAAAAAAAAAAATCTGTAAATTAATTTATATTACCAAATTTAGAATTTTTCGACTTATCCTTTATATTAGTCTTAAAATATTAAATTAATTAAATACCTGACAATTGAAGTCCTAAGCATGTATAGGGCATCTGCTATTGAATCAATTCCTGGTGAAAAGGGAGACCTAATTCCTCACTACTTTCATTCCGTTTTACGGTGCCTCCACCTCTACTTCATTTTTCAAGCTCCTACTCGGTTAACCACACTAGGTTAAGTTCACAGCGTTCCTGGCCTAAAAAATATTTAAAGCCTAAAAAAGTCGAAACAGTCTTTTTCTAGGTTGATAGTGAGTTGTAACCCAACAAGATGTAGCAGCATTTGGCAGTATAATGTTGTTGTGTTTTTCTTTCAGAAAACTGTTTTTATTGAGTTAACTCTTAATTAAGAATAATAAACCTTGTTTTTAATACATTCTGTCTCATTCAAGGAAATTGGTATTTAGCCTAATTCGTAAAATACTTAACAGTCACGTCACACAACAAAATGTTATTCAACCAGAATATTATGGAAATTAAAATAAAAAGAAAATAAGGTGATATTTTAATAAAAAATTTAATTTCCCCATAAAAAATAAATAGATCCTCTACAAATCAATATTAAGATCTATCATAACATATGCCTATCCCATAGAGTTTCACAAATTTACCCAACTTAAAAAAAAAACTACAAGTATTCCTAAACAAATGTATAAAATTGTAAACAACTATTCATATTACACAAGAATAACTAAGTTACATTAAGGATTAAATATAGACTCATGTAATACTTATAAAAATTGCCTTATAATTTCTTTCAAGCTCTTTTAAGTCTTTAAGCTCATAATAACTGAAATTGGAAATTATTCCAAAACAACGGCTAATAGATAAAAATAAGAGAACCAAACATAAATTATAATATTTCATTTAATTTCTCAACTATTTTGTTTTGTTTTTTAGTTCGTTCATTTTTACTAAAATGTTAAATATGATTCTTAAGTAAAAATGAATTGTGTTAGCGTATATTCCAGGGAAATGTAATAATTAGTGTACATATTAATATTTATGAAATAAAGCCTTTTATTTCAAAAGAAAATACACCATATTTACAAATATATAAATTAATTAAATAATAAAAAGAGAAACAAAATAAACTCAAAAGTTAAATATAATAGAATAAACATCTTTGAACCATTCTTACCTCTATAATGTTTTAAAATAATTATTTATGTTTTGTTTTGAACATCATCATGAGGTCTAATGATGTGTAATTAGGTTTATTATTAGTGTCATATTTTTTTGTGATTCTTCTTGTAAAAAAGTATATTCGTATGTGAAATTTATTTGATAATACATACGATTTTATTGCATTTCGTCCTATTAATATTAAGGGACTTCAGAGATCATCCTTTTGAAAAGAATATATAAATCTTTTAAAAACTATAGAGCTTGTATAAATAAATAGAAAAAGTAGTGATTGCACAAATAAAAGACTAGAGACACGCACATCTTACATCAATAACATAAAAAAATAAAATAGACTCTCAACATCCTAAGGCAATTAAATACATACTGATATCTAAGTGTATACTGAAAAGCTGTAGAACCAATGCCTATTATTGAAATTTATTTGGTTTAATTGTAGATTTTGATACTCGTCTGTTGTAATTAGGGCTCTATAATTTTTATTTATTAAAAAAAAATGTAAAGGATTAATAAAACGCATTATTAAATTGCTTCTGGCATATCAAATACGGTCACCAGTTACCGAACTAAGAGCTAAATGAAACAGTTCAAAAATAACTGCAAGCATAAACTGTCTAATATGTTTAGTTAGAAGTAAACGAAAAGAGGAAAAATGAACTAACTTATTTTT
>NW_027112403.1:614575-622589 GCF_000696795.3 Halyomorpha halys | reverse complement strand
TTAAATATGACCCAATTATTTAAAAGGGCTAAACTTGTGTTAGAACAGATCTTTTATTTATGAATCGTTCGTCATCCTCCATTATCTTCTACGACTTTATAATATTATTATAACGTTTCATATTATTTTTTCTAAATTCTTTGGCTTTCCAACGTTATATATTATATAATTTTTCCTTTCTAAACAATAAAACATTTAGCAATGAAGAAGCACTAAAAAAATATATAAATGACATTTTTTGAACTATTCTGAAAAAGGTTAATATGACATTGAGGTGAGTTGGGGTTTCTGATATCGATCGGGCTTATGTATCTCGTGGTACCGTTATTATACGCACTTATTGGTGTATACGATACTTCCCCCCTCCCCTGCTACAACTCCCTCATTATATTCAGGACTCCTTTTAAACCTGAAAGTTCAATTTAAAAATGGCCTTAGAATTTTATACAAGATTTTTATTTAAAAAATTGTTTCCTAGTTTTTATAAACTTGAAAAAAATCGATAATCTAATATTTTATTGAGCTGTTATCCCAAAAATTAAGAAATATTTCAATCCTTGAATTAGTTTTTATTAATAATCAAGAATTAGGATATTTTCTAAATTTCAGGTTATGCGTTTATTTATTTTATTGTTTATTGTTATTGCTAATCGGATTTTATGATTTATGTTCATTTAACATACCTTACTGAACAATCAATGAAAGCTAATACAGTAATCGGAATCTTAGTCCTACCTTGACCAATATAATATTTTTTTTTTTAATTTGGAGTCAAACACAAAAATACCATAGTGTAATAACGCGTACTTGAAGCAAATATCAGACAATATTATTGATAATAAACTAAAACGCAAATTACTATATTAAATTAATATATTGCTGCTTTTCTTAAATAGTCACACATCTCACAAAAAAAAAATAATAAATACAATTTTATTTAAACTACGGTTACTTTCTTTACTGAAGTAAGATTTCTACAGATTTTCCTAAAGCTATTAGAGTTGTTGTCAATTAACTTCAGTCTAAAGTACAATCTATAGAATTCTTCAAACAAAAAAAAAAAACGTTTTTGGTCAGACGTATTCACGTCACTTATTCATGAATAGCAGCGATATGTCGACTACTTAAAAAAAGTGGTACAACTCAAAAATGCAGTGTTTGCGAAAAATACTCTAAATTATAATTATATTATAAAGCTACTTTTAAATTTCGGATGAGTATGTTATTATAAATTCAGTTAAATACTATCATGCGTATTTAATTGAATTTATTAAAATCTGGTTACACTTGGTTTTAATCCTTTCATATGTATGTAAGTGAAATTAAAAACTAATTACATTCATAGTAGCCGTGGAGACAAAAGCAATTATTTATAAATTGAGTTGCTCCTTTAATTAATTATCGAATAGGATAATAATTAGTTGACTGTATGTAATCAATTGTTAGAAGATGGTCCAGATGGCGATCATGAAATGTAAAAAAATAACAGAAAAAACATAATTATTTATGATTAATTATAATTAATTTAAACCTAATTTATTTCTGATGTTTTTGAACCTTTCTTGACCGCCACTCGGACTATCTTCCTACAATTAATTATCAAAAGCTTTCATATGTTATGTTTATCCACTTTTATTACTGCTAACAATGAGTAATGGTTTGTATATTTCTAATAAACAAAATTAATTGTACGCTTGAGAATGATTTTTAAAAAAAATTCGCCAATTAAACCCTAGAGGACATAATCGGGCAGATATTAAATGCAATTACTTGGAATTAATATAACAATTTTAATAAAGATCATTTTTGGTGTTTGTACATAATTTCAGTACATTGCGTATTTGGTCCTAAAATCGTTTATCCAACGCAACGTTATTATTCTATTTTTATCTTTTTACGACGTTATTAATGACTTAAGTATGTTTTATTACTTTTTTGTAATGTCTTAACTGTTATTACTGTGCACCTTGAATTTTAAATTGACAGAATATAAGAATAGTTTTCACAAAACTGAGAAATAACTTTTATTTAAGAAACAATAAAATGATTCATTTTTTTCCCAATACCCTGTGTCAGATATAATTTCATTATTTTCGATCATTAAAACGGTTACTAATCACGTCAAACATAAGTTCGTGGTAGTTATGTAACACAATATACTATATACTTAAGCCCAAGGTGCATAATAATAAAAAAAAAGTTAAATCATAAACAATTAAATATACTTTTACCACTTATTACAAAATGTTGCGAGTAAAAATGTTCATAATCATGTAAATAAATAAAATTCAACAATAAATGAATAAATTGTAATAAAAATGAATTTTAATAAAAATAAATTGTTTCAGTAGGCATAATAAAATAATAATACCAATCGGAGATGGGTTAGAATAACCAATTAGGGTTACCCCCCCCCTACCAGAAGGTTACTCAGGTCAGGACCTTATGCCCTTCTGTGCCCTGGGTTCGTATAACGATTATTGAATCCTACAGCAAATATTTCTGCCTTGCCTGTTTTGACAATTGGACAAATTTGTGAATTTTAATGAACACACCAGTTATAAAATGTGTAAATGAGGATTAAAATGGACGAAATCGTTCTTATTTTCAATTCATTAGCAACTATTTCAAAATTTAATAAATAAACCAATTGTAGAAAAGAAATACTTCTATTAAAAAATTAGTTCTGGCGATTATAAATTATTTACGATAAACACTAGAAATAAATAGTCCAAATAAAATCACGTATATTTGTATAATATCCTGCATCGAAAATGACATGCTCATAGGTAACCCCTTTTTTCCCCAGAAGAAAATTCACAAAATTACCTTCTCAGCACAGGAAAGAAATAGTATTATCGACTATTTTGTGTACGATCGCGATATTAGACACTGGTTCATGGACGTTAAAGTGATCAGAGGTGCTGAAATAGACACACACCATTTGCTATTAGTCGCAGACACGCAGATCATGAAGCATAAAAATTAAGGGCTACGAAAAAATAAATGTGAGAGCCCTTGATGCAGTTGAAAAAAGACAAGTATGCGAGGCATGTCTGGAAGAGAAACTAAAAAGATTAGACCAAAATGGATCTGTAGAAGAAATCTGGAAGTATATGAAAATTAGCATACTTGAAGCAGCAAGGTCTATGTGCAGTGAAAAAAATAAGCACTAAACTCAAGCGCACCAAATGGAACGAAGAAGTTCAAGAATTGGTCCATAGAAAGAAAGAAGCATGGAAGGCTTACCTGCGGAATCGGACACCACAGAAAGGTAAGTTAAGTGGAGAAATGATACTAAATGTATTGTAAGAGAGGCCAAGAAAAAGTCGTGGGATTAAAGAGAGAACATGAAGATCTTTTTGGAAAAAAGTAAAAGCACTTAAGGGTAAAACTTCTAAAGAGATCAGAAACATAAAATATGAAAGCGTGTATATGATCTCAGACCCAGAAAACATCTTGGATAGATGGAAACAATACTTTTCTTTCCAGTTCTCTGACCGCATACGATCCCCTGGAGAAGAGTTAGCGAACGCTCAGGAGGAAGGAGAAGGATATGATACGATATGGAAGGAAGATATAGAAAGGACTCAGGATCGTTTGAAGCTAGGTAAAGCACCAGGCAGAGATGGAATTTTTCCAGAATTTGTCAAATATTGAGGTAATGAAATGATAAAATAACTGCAAGCACTTTTTAAAAAGATATAGGACAGTAAGGTTATTCCGAACGACTGGGCATATATTATAATTGTACCAATTCATAAGAAAGATAGTACAGCAGAATGTGGTAACTACTGACCAATGTGCTTATCCTAAGTAACTGTACACCATTATTCTAGAAAGCAGGTTATGGGCACTGATCCATAACATATAAATTGTACACCATTATTCTAGAAAGCAGGTTACAAGCACTGATAGTGCCAAAACTAGAAGACCAGGGGATACCGACCTTGAAGACAAAGCCAGGATCACATATTCTCTCCCTAGAACTATCGTAGAAAAGGCATTGGATAGAGATCAGAGCAATTATATAGCTTTTTTGGACCTAAAAGCTGCCTTCGATTCAATACCCTGGTATGAAATTTGGAGGTTGATTTAAATCAACCTATTAAAGCCCTAAAGGAATAGTTGGTATTAATAGCCAAGAGTCAAAGCCATTTTCTCTGGAAAGAGGTGCGAAACAAGGAAATAGCGTCAGTCGATTATTATTTATTGTCTTAATGGATGAAATCCACAAAATATGACAGAGTGCCAAGAAAATGTATAGAGGCGAGGCCAACTGGTAGGAGACAACGAAACAGACCTAGAAGGAGCTATATGGAACATATCCAACGACTAGGTCTGGAAAGAGGAAAAACGGTGGCTCAGATGAAGATACTTGCCAGAGACCGAGATGTGTGGACCAAGTGGTTAGAGGCTCCTCCTCGCTGAAAGGCATTAAGGAGGATGAGAAAGAAGAAGAAGAAAATCACGTACAATATTCATAGAGAAGGAGGTAATATGAAACTCCTCTTCCCTTTAAATGTAAATGTGACTCTCCTATTGGGCTTAGATATATTTTTTTCTATTGCATGTACTGTACAGCTTCTACAGAAACCGTTTTTCCTCTCAAATTCATCAATCAAATGACGTTTGTGGCTTTGTAGCGTTTTAATAATAATAATAATTTTGAAGATTTTTTCAAAAATCACTATGAAGTTTTGTAAAACAACTAAAGCATACGATTTCTTAAAATTAAATAGTGAGATTTGAGACTTTTTCCTTTAATTTTATTACTTAATAAATTTGAGATGATTTATCTTACAAGAAATGCTTTCTTAATATATTCGGTTGCTATAAGGAACAGCTTACTAATAATTTATAAGATATAATATAAATACTAACTTTGTAAATATAAATTCTACTTTATACATTTTATGCAATTCTATATATTTTTTGGTTTGTCATATTTCTTGTGAAAATGGGATATAACCTTTGCAAGATATGTGACAAAACCAAAAAAATACAATATTACAGAAAAGTCGACTTAATAATATAATAAATATTCTATTGACATAGTATAAAGCTTTTTAAGTTTCATTTACCCTGTATGAAATATATAGTAAGGAAGTATTGCGATCGTGAAAAGTTTTCAACGGAAATAGTCTTTTAGGTCTCCTAGTTCCAAATAATCTTCTTTTTCTTTATATTCCTCTTATGCCATTACTAAGCGTTAAGTAGCCTTTATCCAACGGAGTAACTCCTCTCTGTCCCTCAAACCTGCGTAGATAGGTATAGTAACTCTATACGAATAAGGGAATATAAAATTGCCTCAAGCAGTTCTAGCAGCCCTAAAACGGTTTTTAAGTATCTAATTAGTTTGATGTTATAACCAATTAGAAATTTAAGATCTTACCTTAGGTTTTTCGTCTGTGAATTCTAAACGGTTAATCATAGGTGATAATAGGAGAAAAAAAATCTTTATTCGTTATTTTATTAAATTAATTTGATAATTAGTATGAGTTTTAGAACCGCCAATGTCAGTGATAATGATAATCGCCGAGCAATGTCGGTAATATAGATATAGGAGGAAATACGTTTGAACAGGTAGATAGGTTTAAGTATTTAGGTTCTACGGTACCTAGAAAAAACGAAATTGATGAGGAAATAAAAGCTTGGTTGAAGGAGGGAAATGCTTGTTATTTTTCAATTTCGAAACTCATTAGCTCGCGCCTTCTATCGAAAAACTTAAAAATTAGAATTTACAAAACTATCATGTTCTTTATGGATGCCAGACGTGGTCTCTTACACTAAAGGATGAACAGCGCCTTAAGGTTTTCGAAAATAAATCATTACGTAAAATATTGGGACCGAAAAAGGATGAATTAACGGGAGAATTTAGAAGACTGAATTAAGGACCTACATCCGGTAAATATAGTTTAAGTTATAGCATTGCGGCGTATAAGATGTGCGTGTAAGGTTGTAGGGCTTCGTAACGAGCGGATTTATAAAATGTTAATAAACACCGAACCGAAGGGTAAACGTCCGAAGGGTAGACCGAAACGTACATGAGAGGATTGCGCTGAAACTGATTTAGTGGAATTGGGTTTGAAGGGGCATCACTGGAATGTAGAGTGCGATTAGTGGTATCGGCTTCGGGTTCGTTGGGCCTTTATTATTATTTAGAACCCCCAGAAAACTTTAGCGTTGTATTTTATAATACAATTGTATTATATTATAATCTAATATATGACACAATTGTATTATATTATAATCTAATATATGATTTAAATAATTGTAATATTTTTCCATAATATTATTCACGCTTTTATACCAGCCTTGCACACATTATCTTCATCAGGGAATGAAGAATCGATTCCGATTTTTCTACTGTATAATGATGAACAAACATTATTACACAAAATTGATAATTACTAATTAAATTATTCAATTAATTTCCTTCCCTATGAATAACTAATATTTCTTTGGCCTTATCGCGTCTCATAGTTTGTTCTTGATAGGATCAACGATATACATATAAATTAAAAATTGACTCTCGTTTTCCACATTTATATGCCGAAAAGGTATGCCAATGAATCATTTTTTAGATTATTAACTTTAGTTTTGATATCATGAAAATTTTACAACAGCTCTGAAATTATTTCAGTCTCGAAAAAAAGAAAAATCAATTAAACAATTTTAAAAATTCACTATTTTTTTCTTTTTAATAGGTACTTATATGTCTTAATAATATACAATAACAACAGATTCTAAGCTTAAACTGGTTATGGTATATGTTTCTAGAACAAAAATATCTGAAGAAAATTTTCTTTTACGAAATTTTTAGTCTCAATTATATGTTGAAGAAACGTGGAACGTTCGTGCTCCAGAGTGGTTCTGAGATGAAAGGGTTTTTCTGAGTACATGCTTCCTAGAGGAAGGAGAGATGGGGTTATAAGTGGTTTCATGAAAGACATAATTGAATGTAAATAATTAATTCTTAATTATATAACAATATAATTTAATAATTATTGAACAGGTTAATAAATTATTTGTTTATTTATAACTGAATAAATTGTAAAGTTGTAATTTTAGTTTAACTTAATAAATTAAATAATTTTTCTATACGCATAGTTGCACTTCAAAATTCCTTTATTCGGAATTGATGATGGTTTAAAAATAATTGCCCAAGATAATACAAAAACTATTTATTATACACCAATGCTTCGCCTCATGATGCAGGGCTTTGTCAGTCAAGGTTTAGTAAAACAAGATGAAATGTTGCAAAAATGTGGAAAATATATATAATTGTGTTGTATGATCTTACAATGAGGGATACAATATCCGAAAAACTTTGTTTTTATTATATAAATAAGTTCTAACACTGGTTGCTCAATTTCTTTATTACTGGAGGCAATATATAGTTGACTTATTAAACAAATTAATTTATATAAGCAAATTGCATGAGCTCATGTGTACATTACGTATTAACTGCTCCTGTCACATGCTTTCCAATAATTGATGAGCTAATTAGTTTAATTGTACTTCTGCAACCGGGAGATTAGGCCATCCCACATAGGAATATAAACAGAGATACATCAGTGAAGCTTTAAATTCAATTGAGTACGTTGTTTCACCCTGACAAAAGGAACCCTTTGATATAACAGAAATATATGATATCACTGAGCATCTGAAATCAATTATTTGAATTGTACTAATTGGATGTAACATTTTGATCGTGTCACAAAAGGAGTCATTAAAAACATGAAAAAAATCGAAATTGGATTCCTCCTATATTATAGAAGACTTTCAAATCCTTATAAATGAAAAAAAGGGGGGACGATTAGGTAATTAATTATATTTGAATCAAGACTCAGAACGTAATGACGATACCCTATCGAGGCTGGTTAGTTGGATAAATTAAGTAAGTTACAATTTTGATCTAATTTATTTCAGGAGGGCCCAGCTCCTTCCTAGTTGGGACTAAGACGTCACCGAGTGAGCGGTGGAGCCGATTAACACGGAAATGTATGGT
>NW_027112403.1:611421-613603 GCF_000696795.3 Halyomorpha halys | reverse complement strand
AACAACATAAATAAACAAAACCATATTTATTTATTTTATGCCGACGTTTCGACCTGAGTTTCAGGTCTTCATCAGGGGTTGTGGCGTAGAAGGTAGGCCTGCAACTCACTGCAGTGAGTGAACCAATGAATACAGAAAAAAAAAATATATATATATAAACAGAATGACATATAAAGTAAATAATTGTACAGAATGGAATTAATAAAATAAAGTGATGAAAGAAGTGTAAAATAAAATGTATACATAGGTAATTGAATAATCACCATATATTATTACTGTTGTTTAAAAAAAAAAAAAAAAATTCTATTCATTTCTTTTGTTTTAACAACAAAGAACTTAACTTAACTTAACTGCTATTTTGCCTCTTTATCTAATATTATGGTTGCATATTTCATTTGTTACATATATTTTCTTTCTCTTAATTTTATTTTTCTTTCCATAAATTTAATTTTTAAATTACTAATAAACTAATATATTCATATTTCTTTGCATTATATAACTTAATTTTTATTTTATTTCCTTCATTATGTTATTTTACCTACTTATTCAATTACCAATGTATACATTTTATTTTCCACTTATTTCTCTTTATTCATTTTATTTTATTAATAACATACTGTACAATTATTTACTTTATGTCATTCTGTTCATATTTTCTTTTTTTTTTTTTTGTTCTGTTTTCATTGGTTGTTATCTTGTTCGGTTCTTAGCTCTGAGGAAGGCTAGAAATTCTGTCCGAAACGTTGGCAGGATTAAATAAGTTACTTCAACTTATTTGTGTTTTATTTTGACCGCACCCCCAACTATCTTCTCCTCGTATAAAAAATTAATTATTAAAGAAATGCAAACCTCCCTTAACGCGTATATAAAAATTAAGCAGTTAATAACTATATAATTAAAAATTATCATTTACATTGAAGAGTAGTAATATACAATGTTAAAATATATATAATTTTTTCATTTTGTTATAAGTTAGTAAATGTTGTAGTATCTTGCACTAACACATAATATTATAAGGACTACCTTCCTAAGCAAGGTTTTACGTAGATATTTAGTTATATATATTTATGTAGGAGAATAATAATATACAATTGTATAACAGTTATTTTTTCAATTTTGTCATAATTTAATAAATGTATTATCTTGAACAAACAAATTACAATTATTTTTCATTGGATTTTCATAATGAAGGCTCTAATTCTTGGAGTATTATCTAAATAATAGTAAATATTTCTGAAAATGGGAGTTTTTCTAATGTAAATTAGTTCACCAATATTTAAGCATTATAAATATAGTAGAAATGAGATTTTTATTGGAGAAAACAAAATTTATTGTTTGATGTCCTGAATATTTATTTTTGGTTTTGGTAGTTTTTGAAAAAAAAAAAAAAAAATTAAAGTTGCACCACGTTTTTATATTTAACTAGATTTTTTTTCATTATAGCTTTAAGGGGTAAAACATGATCTTGCAACCTTTTTATTTTTTAACTCGAATTTAATTCAATTGACTTTTCGCTCCCTTGCAGAGTTTCAAAGTACAGGAAGTCCCCTAATGTCTTTAATGGAAAACGGACAACGGGTTTTCCAGACTTTGAGAAAGAAAAACGACGAAGCGTGCAAGTTTTAAAGAAGCTGACTTGTGAAATATGACGCCTCAGAAATTATACCCTAATTAGTAGAATTTTTTAATATTAAGCATGCATATCAAAATATATCCATATTAGATACTTTAATTAGTTATTTTTAGATAAAATTTACTTCATGACTAAAGGAAAAAGAAATTCGCAAAATTTAGAATTGTTAAACGAAAAAACTGAAGTAATTACAAAAAAAAAAAACTTTGGACTTTTCCTCAATGAAAAATCTACGATAAAAATAGGAAAAGAAAACTTTTTCTTTGCGCTTAACTCAAAAAAAGTATATTTTTATGAAAAATTCAAGGTATAATCTTTTGAAAGGTAATTAAATTCTGATCTCTCCTATATTTATAATACTTAATTTAATATTGGATAAATAATTAACATCAGCAAATAATCCCATCTTCAAAAATATTTAATTAATTAATTTAATTTAATGCTTATATTAAAAATATTACTTAGATAATATCTCACGGATTAGAGCCTTTATTATGAAAATCCAATCAAAAATAATTGTAACTTGTTTGCGCAAGATAGTACATTTAT
>NW_027112403.1:590432-611155 GCF_000696795.3 Halyomorpha halys | reverse complement strand
GAAATTAGCTTAACAATTTTCTTCATCATGAAGAGAAGTAATTATTTGATGGAACTAGGTAAAAAAAAAGGGAACTAGGTCACATGCAAAGATTATTATTTTAGGAATCTTGTCCTATAAAGAATATTATTAAAACATTGTAATTGTAGATTGCAATGCCTTAAAAAAAGCAATAAAACTTGGAATTTTCAATAAAACAAAAGTTAATTTAGATCTTTGTATCAAAGTCTTCTTCTTAATTAAATATTTAGGGATTTTATTTTTCAATTCTGATACCTTAGCCTTTCTAGAATTTAATTTCAGCTGAAAATATTTTTCAGTTGATTAATGAAACTTTAGGAATTCACAACTATATTAACATGTACGGATTATTTTAATTCTCATGCCGGTTATTTATTATTATTTTATTTTATTTTTGTTGGTGGATAAAAATCTGAGGTTTCCAAAACGATATATACCTTAATATGCCTTGTTAAAAAAAAAAAATAATAGTTCTAAATTCAAATTTGGAATCCTTGGCCCTTTAAAAACTACGAAAAGAAAGAGTTAAAAAAAATTGTATAATTTTTGAAATTTTTAATCACCATTATGAAGTTTTCTGTACAGCTCATAAATCTTAAAATAAAATCAGATTTTAAATCACTCCTTTCCGGAAGCTTTCAAATCAGTGTATTTGAAGTCAGTCGATTAAGAAGTTTAGTATATTATTAAATTAGTAAATTTGAAAATTAAAATTTGACTTAAAATTCCTGAGCAGCAACCCGAAAAAACAAAACAAAAAAAAACACGCAGATATAGAAACTTGTAAAAATGAAATATTTTAACAAAATACCTCATTGCAATTGAAATCGTTTATCCCGAAATTTAATTTTTTTTATATACATATATTTCTTTATTACAAGATCGGCCTGCTTGGCCTGAATAGTTATTATAGTGATTAGATTTTTTTATTAGAATAGAAATTTGATATTGTGGGGATTTAGTGCAAAAAAAAACCCAATCTATTTACATTGTTGTAGTTATTGAATAATTTTAATTAATAAAAATAAATTACCTACAAAATAATATATCTCAGAAATATTTAGAATAAATATGTTATTAAAGAATGAAAGAAACAATCTAATTACAAAGTTTTATAGTATTTTTAAAATACAAATATTATTATAGATATTATTCAAAGATTTTCCCCAAAGCCTCAAGTCCTTCAAATGCCATTTTAGAAGTGTTAAGTTTCGCCATTTGGGATCATGAGGATAGAAAAATAAAAGATTATGTGGAACTGCGTTGATGTGATGTACTATCTCTGTTATTATTATTTTGTGGCCGTTGATGTGAGATGTGCAATCGCTGGTCTGCATTTATATGATTTTTTTATTTTCTTTCTTTCCTGAATTGGTGATAGTATTCAAGGGACTTTGTATTTGTTTTTGTTTATACTAAAAATATTAGTTTATTTAGTCTTTGCCTTTATCATTCGTTATATATTAATTATAAATTTTTAATAGCAATAATTGTTATCAATAGGTTATATAATATATGAAATACTCTTTTTCTTTTTTTTTTTTTTTTGGAACCACTTCTTCCAGAAAAAAATGAATATTTTTTTTTTTTTTTAATTTCAATAAAACAACAAAAACCTAGACTAGCACTCGCCGTGGAAAGCTAGAAGTGAAACACGGAAAAGCTTTTTACGCAATAAATGAGCGATGTCTGACTGATGACTAAAAAGGACGACGGTCAGGACCAACTAACTATTTTTTTTATATTTTAGTTGATGTACATATTGGTACATTCTATTTAAAGTCAGTTTCGAGTTAAAATAATTAATGATGTTTTTTTTAATTGTAACTATTTTTTAAAAGGCTGACAGTTATGTATTATTTCTATAAAAGTTTTTGTCCATGCAGGAAGAAATGTTTGTGTATTCACCAGGATGATGTGTCAGAATTTACAGCGGTACAGTTTGACATTTTTTTTTTTTTTACATTAAAACTGTCAATTATGCTCATAAAATTAAATTTTTTGAAAATTATCTGCAAGCATTCCTGGTAAAATAGACACTTTCGTCGAATTTCAGAGTTGATGAAAAAATTGAGACTTTGACTGAAAAAGTATTGGAAGGATTTTTATGAAATTTATATTATATTCATTTTAATAGATATAAAATTTTAAAATAAATAATTATAAATTTAGTTAATATACATTTATACGTATTTATTTTTCGTAGGACGATAGTCCGGATAGCGTTCAATAAAGGTACAATATAGTAAAAATACTATTTATTGATAACCAACGTTTTTCTGGGCTTCATCTGGGCAAAATAAGAACAATATACAAATGTGATGGATCAATTAGAATATAAATAGAAAGAGTGTAAAACGTTAAATAAAAAAAGATAAACAAATTAAGTTAAGAAAATATAAATATAGGAGAATAAAAAACAGATACATAAATAGATACAGTAATGTGTGATTGAATTGCAAATGCTGAGCTAGAGTAATGCATAATAAAACAATATTTATTAAAAGAAATAACCAATATAGTAAAATAAAAGAAAGAGCGTTGATGTAAATGTGACATAAGTATGGTGCAATAAAAAATAAGACAGGTAGCTGAATGGATAAGTAAAGGAATTAAAAACGATGATAGAGGAAAATAATAACGATGTTTACATGAGACCTGAAGATTTCAATGTGAGGAAGGAGGAGATGGAAAGAGTATGGGTAACAACAGACTAAAGTAACAACTACTTAACGGCCCTTTATTTCAATGGTTTTATAACTGAAAAAGTCAAATTTCTATTATTGTAACTAGGTAAAAATGTAAGATATTATGCACAGTATAAGGTGTAAAATAATTACATAGGAGTAAAAATCATAAAACATGTGAAAAGTAATGTTACAAGAAAAAGAAGAATGATATAAGAAATAGCAGAACTAATGTATGGATCATTCAATGGATATGTGTCAGTAATAAAATAGACCGAATGTGATATAATGTAAAAATGAGAAATGAAGTATTCAGTACAGATGAAAATTGTAAGAAATAAAACTATGTAAATAGTAACAATAATGAGTTTCAACAGTAATTAAGATATGGAGTAAGATCATACAGGTATATTGATCGTACATAGGAGATATCTCGTGATAAAATAGACAAAATGTGATATAATGTAGAAAAGAATTATTATTTGTATTTATAATTTATGATAGAAACTCTGCAAAGTCGGGCAAACGTTGGTTACCAATAGTTTTTTTTACTATTCTGTACCTTTATTGAACGCCACCCGGACTATCTTCCTACAATCTTTAGCATACATACATGAATATAATATAAATTTCATAATAATCCTTTCGATACATTTCCAGACAAATGTCTTAATTTTTTAATAAGCTCTAAAATTCGAAGAATCGGTTCATTTTATAAAAAATAAAAAACTTCAGCACACGAATTTAAAAAAAATAATTATTTTATAAGCATAATTGTTATTTTTGAAAAGAAATAAAAATTGATTTGGTTTATGTTGATCCCAAATGTGCCCAAGCATAAACATTTATTTGGTATATAGCAATATATTTGTCATTAAAAATATTTATTTATAAGGAAACCCTAGCCGTACTGATTACTTTAGAAGGAAGAGTATTTTTGATATATCTTATAAGGTTTTTTTTAACTGAAAATTGTTTTTTGGGATATAAAAATAATTATCAGGGTACTAAAAAATTTAATCTTTTCAAGCTTTTTTTTGTCAAAAAAAAATCTGTAAAGTATTAAACTACTAAAGACTATTAAACTTATGAACCTTTTGGAAGGCCTTTTTTACAAAAAAAAAAAAAAAAAAGATACCAAAATTAAAATTGAGGTCTTTATTATTATTTTTGAAACCGAATTACCGGTTTCTCCCCAAATATGATCTAAAACCTGTTTTCAACTGATATTTAAATTATGTTTCCTTTTCTATATAAGCCTTCAGAGGATGCTACTGTTATTACATTGGATCGCTGAAGAGGTCCTCAAGGTCTTCAAGATGTCGTGCAATTAAAGAAGTAAGAGTGGGCAATCACTCCAACCAGTCCTCGAAGTCTTTCTTTTCTTTTTCTTCGTCACAACTACCCGGCACACGCTAACTTCATCGGAGTCTTTTTCTTGTATATAACATGCGGGTACGTGGGTCTACTCCGTGTCTCAAGTCTTAAAATAAGATGAATTATCGATTCGTAATACAGTGAAACTTTTCTTAGAAGACAACCCTGTATAACGGAACTCTCTCTTAACGAATAATTGTATTAAGGTCCTGGGCAACACGGTGAATATTTAGTGAATTTAAACCCTTCTACTACGAAGCCCGGACACCAATTTTTTTTCCTTTCAGCACTTTTCACTCAATTTTTTATAACGGACACAAGCCATTGAGAGAAATTCTTTATTTAGCCATGCTGGAATACACAGCATACCAATCAATCCATGATCGGACATATATACAATACATGTAAGAACAGTCTCATAATTTCAGAACTAAATTTTGGGGGAAATTTGGAAAGTGTTACACAACACTGGTTTTTAACGAATATGTAACATCATTAACAGAATATTATATTTAAAATACCATGGCCGAGATATTCCCTTGATAATGATTTTATTTTTTTTTCAAGTAGTTTTTTAAGACTACTAGGTTTTGACGCGTAGATGACGATATGTATATAGTTCAATTATTTAACTTGTTTGTTCTTTTTATATGAACCCCATCTAATCAGAAACATCTGTATAACATACAAGTTTATCTTCTCAGTGTGTATCGGTAATGGAAGTGCACTAGCTTGGTTGACTCGTTGGTTGTTTATTGTTGCTTTGGAAGTTTTTATGGATTTTTTAAAATGCCATATATTAATATCCAAGTGTTAAAGTTATTCCATTTTTTTTTTAACAAATTCATTAAAAGTTTTAAAGTATGGTAGCTGTCTTGCCTAAGCATGGTATCTACCAAATTAAAAAATACATACCCTTCACAATATTTTTTTTTAAATATATATATTTATTATGATTATTTTATTTTTTGTTTTTGGGAAATTAGTGGTTTAAACGTAAAACCTAAATATTGTCAACTCAGTACTTCGTCCTATTATGAAACATAAGACCCATATTCCAAAAATGTATTTTGACAGAATTTTTCATTATATTAAATGGTGTTATCAAGTATTAAGACTATATTTCAGAAAATATAACATTTTATTTTGTATATTTATTTATATTAATAATTTTCTCTTTCTACTTAACCCAAATATGAGTACATAAAATAATTTTAAACCATTTTTTGTTTCTCTTGCTTCCTACTATCTCTTTATTTATCTTCTATTATTGTCTTTTAATTTTTTTTCTAGTCATATAGTCATAGGCCAACCTCAACGTTGTTAATTTTCTTAAATAAAATAAGTTAGAAAATTAATCAGCAGTTTGGAGGACATAAAATTTTATTTTATTATTACGAAGCAAAAAATATAAATTGATTTGGTTATTGCCTAATAACGGCTACACATTTTTGTGATATTTATTAATTTATGTATTGATAATATTTACAATTTTTTAGAATTGAATTTTTTTTTCGTATGTTATTAAATGAGGGATTTATTGAACATAAGTTTTTTATTTAATTTAAAAAGGAATGAATCGAAATTAGAAAGCGGTTACTCTAAATTCAATTTTAAAATATCAAGCTTGGTTGAGACGTTATAAGGGGTATTGAAAAAAAAAAGAAGTGGATTCCAGGCCGAGAGGTTTCGATGAATAAAAATTAGGCGTTGACGGGAAGATAACAATAAATATGATTTCATGGCTGTCCCGTGTCGCTTCACAGACCTAATCATTATCAGAGAAATAACTTAAACGACACCTTTCAGGTTTCTTTAGATAATTAATGACTATTTAACTTAACATAATAATCACTTATACAAAATGTTTTATTCAGGAACTTCTGAACCGAGAGAACTTTTTTTTATAGTCATGTTTAATATTTTTGTTCTTGTTCATTACTAAAATTTTTCTTTATTTTCATTCCAATCCTCTTTCCCATTTACTTACCATTAAATACTCACCAATAGACATAATTTGAAAAATTATTACATTTTTATTTATTTTTTTAGATAATTGTTTTTATTTCATACTTTTGATTTGTTTAATAATTACTCTATTGTTTCGGGATTCACCTTATACAATTATTTTTTCTTTGCTACTTATTAAATATCAACTATGTTTCATATTTTTATGAAAAATGAAAAAAAAAATTTTTTTTAAGTAAAATAAAATATAGATCGTTTAATGAGAATTTTGACAGAAATATATATTTAGTTCTGCTATGTTTATATCTGCGGGCTGTTGTGTTTGTATAATTTCTTATTTCGATGTGTAAAAAGTTTAAAGAATGAGGGCTGTATTAAAAGAAATTATGAGTCAATATGATTATGTATTCAGGTAGGATGTTTATATTTATTTCTGAATGCATCTTAGTTATTTTTGTAAAATATGGGTATTTGTTGAAAATTCTAAGGTATTTCTTTTGGAATACTTAATATTTTTTTTTATTTTGTTAGTTGAATGAGTGAAGATCCATATGGAAGATACATATGTTATGATTTCATAGTACTGCTTATGGTACTGTTTTATTCCTAAGGGATAATTTTATTTTTTATTAAAATGTGGATACATTTTGTACTTTTTTCCTTTGCTATTTCTAATTTAAAAATAATATGATGGTTGAACAGTAGTTATAATTAATTATATTAACATTTTTTAATTTTGGATAGGCATTTATAGTGTATGAGATTTAAATTGGATCCCTGTGGTAGCCCGGCAATGGTATGGTTTGTGGGGGAAGTTATATTACTTACTGAAACGAAGAATGATATATTGGATAAAAATGATACGATGACATGGTTGTGTGAGAATAATCTTTACCCTCTTCTATAAGTAGTTTTTTTAGGTGTTGTTCTAGAGGTCGCTTAACAATTTTCGTTGGTGTTAAGTTCTGCTTTTATGGGTAATGTTTGCATCTGTTTGAAC
Source organism: Halyomorpha halys (assembly GCF_000696795.3). Taxonomy (NCBI): domain Eukaryota; kingdom Metazoa; phylum Arthropoda; class Insecta; order Hemiptera; family Pentatomidae; genus Halyomorpha; species Halyomorpha halys. The sequence continues at coordinate 604,102 of NW_027112403.1, read as the reverse complement.
CGAAAGTTGCCTGATACAGTTGGGGACAATCTCGGCAAGCAAACTAAGTATGCGAGAGTGTAAGGTGAGGAAAGTGGAGTTTATAATAAGGCCCATTCCAAGTTCAAAGACTCTCTAGATGGCTCCTCTGACAAGATTCAACGCTAGAATATGTAATTTGCTTCATTTACTTATAGTATCACCTCTTACTACCATTATCTTGTAGTACTCATGAGTCGCATGAATGTGTGTATAAACTATTTACGAGTATCCCACTTTTGTCATTAAAAACCTTAATCGATATATAGATAATAACGTCTCACAATGAGATAAAATATCTTTTATGTCAGAAACGTGCAGTTTGCCCATAAGGGTGAAATTCTTTATTTATATACGTATATGATTATAGCTGACCATGTATGCATGTATAATATACACAAATAAATAAAAGTTTGACCGAAGCAGAATTCCTATATTCCATGTAGATTCCGCTAATAGCGTGATCATCCATAATTTAATCTTCCCACCTACGTTTCGGTCTATTCCTCAGAAGCTTACCCGTCTTCTCAGCTCTTAGTAACATTTTATAGATTCTATATATATTATAGATACAGTTACAAGCCTACTTTCTACGCCACAACCCCTGATGAAGACCTGAAACTCAGGTCGAAACGTCGGCATAAAATAAATAAATATGGTTTTGTTTATTTATGTTGTTCTTTGCTGACCGCATCCCCCGACAAACTTCTCCAAACATTTTATAGATTCATTCAATACGAAAAGCCTCATAACTTTATATACCCATTTTATTATCCTCAATACTATTATAGTCATAATTATAATTACCTGGTGCAGATCACGCAATTAGGCCTCGTTAAGCGTTCTCAATTCTTCGTTTAATTTAATTTATGCTTCTTTGGTTTTAATCTTTTACACACTACTTTATTTTCTAAAACCTTAAGGCGCTGTTGTTGTTGTTGTTGGTTGGGGCTTTTGGGTGTAAAATCCTGAGGTCATCAACGCCCACGTTTCTCACTTTATAATTCTATTTCAAGATTTGAGATTCTTTAATTGCTAAATAAGTTTGAATAATTAATTATTTTAGAATTGTTTAATACATATGAAAAACTTTTGGGTTTAGATCTTATTCAAAAGATTATTCCTTTTTAAGAAAATTAAAACCATTTCTATGTTTTTTGGTCATCATTCAGGGCATCCGAAACACTCGGTCCCACTCCCAATCTACGTAAGTTCATGTAATAGAAATGACATTCTTTATATGTGACTGACTGTAAGTACACTGTTGTAGTATTGACATTTTGGCGGTGGTTGCTTATTGATCAGGTATCCATGAGTTAAATTCGTATGACCTATTCTTAATCTGGCTTAGCTACCTCCTCCCTGCGATTGGAACGGTTTGATGTGGTCCATGGTTTAATCGTTTTTAATTTGCTTGGCGGGCTTTTATTCCACATGGCTTGCCAACTAGCTAATATTTCATTTTTCATCGGGAGACTTATTTCTTGGGGTGTCAGAATGGCCGCGCCCCGACCCGGAATGGTAAGTGCTTGTTTGGCTGCAACGTCCGCCAGTTCATTTCCAGCGATCCCCACATGACCCGGCACCCAGGTGACGCTGTTGTCTTAAGAGACCATGTTTCGTATCCATAAAGAGCAGTAGGAAGGATAATAATTTTGTAAATTCTGACTTTCAAATTTCTGGACTGGAGCCACTGACTAGAAAAATTTTAAAATGAAAAAAAATTACACCTGTATTTCATTATCAATTTCGTTTTTTCTAGTTACTATAGACCCCAAATACTTAAATTTCTGTACCTGTTTAAACATATTTCCTTCTATATCTACATCAACAAGATTTAGCCATTTATAATTCTTTACTAATTTTGATCAACATAATTTTATTTAGTTTTCTCGCCTTCATCTTAACAGTTATAATTATAATACTCAGGCACGAATATTTCACAACCCAAAGTTGCACGCCTTACCCTTTAATTTGATATCCTAGTGCTGGATTAAATCGGATAGGTGAAAGAGAACTGTCTTCTTCTGAACCCAAACTTCTCGGAACAATAATAACCTATTTGAACTTTTAATTAAACGTTTCGATCATGTAGATTTCTAGATGATTTATTAACTGGTTAGGAATTTCCTGCTCATTCAAAATATTATGCTATTTCTGGTAATACAATTATTAACCTTTTTGATTTCGATGAAAACACAGTTTCCGATTGTTTCCTCAGCTTACTTTGTGATCCAACTAACAAACTTAATTACTCGATACTTATTGAAATCTGTCCTCGGACCCTTTGTTTATATTGGAGTAAGTATAGATTATTGTTATTCTTCCGATATTTTCTCAATTACTTAGATTTTTTTTTAAACAGATGTATTTGGGCAACTCTAGCATGCTTTGATTAGTTCACTAGAAAAATTTTCAGTTTTTGCTAAATTTTCCGATTTTTATTTCTACTTCCTCCATACTCTGTTTTCCCATTAACGGTTCAGAACTTCGGTATTCAGAAAAAGGAGATTAACAATTTTTTCTCTATTCAAAATACCATTAAAGGATATCTTTTTAAAACTATCTATTAATATGACTATTACTTCTTATATTTATTATTTTTATATTTATCTCTCTTTATATTTATCACTAGTCATATTTATAACTTTTATTTTTTTGCATGTTTATATTTAAATCTATGCAATCAAATATTACAATGTGCCAGACAATATTAGATTTGTACTGTTACTCTATTTAAAATATTCACAATTTAATCACGCATTTTGGATCTAATTTTCACGCATTCTAATTCTAATTTTAAATTAATCGTTGGAAACCTCTTTTATATTGCCAATTCTTTTTTAAAGCCATTTTCGTTATTATGGAAATTTGCCCCTAAAATTTGGTATAACTCCCTGACCACTCGAACACCCTATTTCTAACCTTGCATCCTCTTCCATTCCTGACAAAAAAATTGGTATGGAACTGCTACTTTATGACCATCCCAATTTTCTAGCAGTAATATATATTATAAATAAACTAAGCATAGTTATTATGATTTACTCGTACATCACTATCTAACAAGGTCTGTCAGTAATCAGTTTGTATGGGGGAGATAACAGGTCTTGTTTAAGTGGTATTAAATTTCTAATGTATTATCCTACTTATCTTATCTACGCTACTTGCTGTCTTAATCTGGTTAGAAAATGCAACAGAAAATGGGATGTATGGAAATAGGAATGGGACAAGGATGGCTGGAGGGAACAGTATGGTCGGGTTTCAATAACTACAGTGGGGTCAGGTCTATGGCTCTCGCACCACTGGACACTGTTTGAATAGAAAGTAGACCCTCCAATCCATTCTTTGTCTTTACGCCTTTTTTACTCTACCCTTGATCAATATAATACCATTAATTAAATAGAATTAATTGTATTAAGCCACAGCTGAGTTTTTTAATTCTAAACAATTCATTATTTCAGTTTGTCGTTCTAATCTAATATATTTATTTGCATCAGCATAAAGCGCGTTGTCTTTTTTTTTTTTTTTTTTTTAAAATAAGATATATTTCACATATTCATTATCACATTTAATGAAACAATTTACCTATCGTTTTTGTGTCCTTCGTTTTACCCGAGTAAAATAAAAACTAAAATCCTGAAAATTATCAAGAGGGTTGCATTGTAAATTTTTTACCGACGTATGCGAGACTAAATTATTTATTTATTTTTTTACTTTGTTTATAAATTCACATTTGACTTCAAATTGGAGAAAACCAGTGAATGTGATATATTATAAAATTAAAACAATAGTACGTAACAACAATACGTAATTGCAATAGTGGCATGATAGAAATCGGTACTCATTGACATCTCCTCCGGACTTAAATATATATTATTACTTAGCTTAGGAGATCCCTCATCCAGTTCCTTGTTACTTTTTCGTACGTATATATGAAATATATAGTAAGAGGAAATTTGGGGATCGTGAAGAGTTTGGAATCAAATTTTACGACGGAAATACATCTCTGTTGATGTAAGTTGATCCCCATCCTCGAAATATTTCAATTTTTTTTTTTAGTTCTAGAAGTATCCAAAAGAGTTCTCGATTATTTATAGAAATAGTTCTTTGTTTTTTTTTACCTCTGCATCAATGTGGGGCGATACCATTCATCGGAATTATGAGATATCTTTAAATTTTTTTTTTCAATTTTTAGCTTAATTTCGTGTTAGTCAATAGAAAAAGTTGTGGCAACATCCCAGATATATAACATCCTTAAATTTGTAATTTCATTTACGTACGACTCTTGTATTTGAGCGTGGTTGTTCGCACACCCAGATCACTTTGCGAGCCTTGGGAGACCTCGTTCAAAACGTATATTTCCGACCTCTGTGAAGTTGGCCCCCATCTTCGAAATATTTCAATTTTTTTTTTAGTTCTAGTAGTATCCATAAGAGTTCTAGAGTTCTCGATTGTTTATAGAAATAGTTCTGATGTTCAAAACATCAATTCATTAGATTCACCAATTTAGGTTTAAATTATTGTCCAAATATCTTTATTTATCACATACGCCGTGAAAAGTGGACATGATTAATTGAAAAAGATCTATCACAACTGACAAGGGCCCCTGTGTGGTTAGGTCCCGAAATCAAGTGAAAAGGATCCGTTCGGGATATTCTTCTCTCTTGAGCGAGCGTAGCGAACGGAAGTAGACAGTTAAGTGACATAAAATTTGCATCGCCGGAATAATAATAGATTTTACATATTATGTCTTTAACATATATTGATGTTTTTTTATTAAAGGAAATTTAGAGTAATAAAATGTAATGTTATGATGGTCGGGCGCATTATTTGTAAGAACCTCATATCTAGGTGTTCAAACGGTTTGCTGGTTGATCTTTAATGGAGAATGGTGACTTTAGTAATATCTGCCTTTCAGAATAAAATGTAATTTTTATTGACGAGCATTACAGGAATTTGATTTGTCACTAACTAGATCTCCGACTGACTGGCGATCTGTGAAATGGAACGTTAGGCAGTCAAAAGCGGAAGCTTGGGTGCGGTCGGAAGCGATAATTATCCGACTGCGGGCAGGGCTCGGCCAGTGCAATGGATCTAGATGGCACAGTAGGACTAGGGGCGATCTGTCGGAGTAAGTTGGCCGCGCTGCTCCTTGTTCCCACAATTAGACGACGTCGTTAATTGGGGCTGGCGTTTGAAATAGATTATGACACTACGGAATCTCGAAAGGGACTTTCGTGATTACAGTTCAGAACCACCACCAGCCGTTCAACGATGAGGAAGAGAAATAATTAATAAGAAGCAGTTAAGAAGTGTGTGCACTTTTATGTAAAATAAATACCAATAAAAACACCGTTGTAAATTAATTATATTATTATTTTTGTCTCAAGTCTTCTATTGAAGACCTATACAGTCCCAGTGTAAGAATGTCAAGATTCATTTCCCAGGTTCTTCGCCAAAAAAAATATTGACTGACCAAAGTCAGAAAGGAAACCACAAGTTTCTCAACCAAATTGGGACCCTTTCCAGGCATGCATGGACATCACGTTCTCTTCATTATATGAAATGAAGAAAAAAATTATTCTAGAGTGCTCTAAGAATTGTTAAACTGAACATTTAAGAGCCAATTGTCTGGCATATACCTGTTTACTAACTAAATAATAAAATTATTATATATATGTGTAAAATACGTCTTCTTTTTTATTGGTACAGATTTGAAGTAGATTGATAGAGGTGGAAAAATGATTTATACTTAAATGCGGTTAATGAATAGGTTTTACTGATGGATGTGGTTAGGGAATTCCAGAACGAGGTAGCGTGGATTAAGAAAGATTTTTTGAACCGTTCTATAAGATGGTATATACAAGTTTGTGAGCTGGGATCTCGTATTTAAAGAGTTCCGGAGGAAGGAACACGGGGTTAACAAATTAAGGATATAGTGAGTCTGTTTAGTTCTAAAGGCTTTAAAGAGATTAACAGCAAGGAAATATTTCCGACTAGACATAATAAAAGTATACTGTAAATATTATTGATAAATATTTTAAAGGATATATTAAGTATGCGAGTTATTATAGAACTAGGTTCTCAAACTGGGTTCAGTGAGCGAATGTCACTTTCTCAAAATACTACAAAAATAAAAATAAGATAAACAACATAAAATTAAGATATTGATTGTAACAAGATGGTACTAGTGGTATACACTAAATATCACTATTTACTTTTCACCACCTTTTTCTTCTTTCTTACATATTTAACTAAGGATTAATCAATTTTTTTGTAGCCTCGTATTTTTCCAAATTGGAACTCCGTACAACAGAAATAAGGTGATAACAGTAGCAAGAAGCCTTCTGTGATTCTCTCTAGTACCTCCAACGTTTGACATTAGACGTGGCAGTACGAATGCTATTCTAGCAGATTTGGCGTGTTACTCGATATGAACATTAACCCGGAGAGGTGCATCAATCATTACTTCCAGGTATTTTAAACACGGCTGAGAACGACTCTCGTACTAATCTATTGTGACTGTGATTGCCTCGGTTTGCTTCCTACTAGTGAAAAGGAGCGCCTCTGTCTTGTGATCTGCAAGTTGTAGGCCAATCTCGGGTTGCAGCAGCAGTTTGTTGGTCATGAGGGTTGCTTCTTTTAATTATATTGCAACCACCACTGCAACTTCATCTGCGAAGCCTGGATCTACATTAGCCTCTGATTCCCTCTTGGTCATCCAACATTTGGCATAATACTTGACAATTCATTAGTCACTTTCGTTGCTCTGATGCTAACTTTGTGTAAGTGTTCATTAAACCGAAGTCTTATGTCACTATGTCAATATGATACACCCGAGATATCTAATAGAAGCTTAGATAAGATATCGAACTCCCCGACGCACAGTGCATCAATAGTAAATAGACAAAAATAAAAATATTTTTTTACGAGTTATTTACTATTGGGATTTTTAAACTGATCCTTAGACTACTGGTGTATTGTATTTGTTGTATTATTGTTGCATTATAAGAACAATACACATTTATTAAACTGTTTACATTTTCCTGTGAGGCCATTTAAAGGTTAAACTCTAGGAATTAATCCCTTTCGAGGTAATTACATTATCCGTTACAATTTGTTTCACTTCCCATATGCGTCTCTTGTCATGGAATCTAAGAGCCAAGGTATGCTTAATACAATTAATACTGTAAAAATGGGGAAAGTTTAATAAATAAAATCTTAATTAAAATAAATATCACGAAATGTAAACTTTTCCTAATTTTAAAATGACTTTTCTCAAAAAAGCTAAAATCCTTGTTGAAATTTAGGTGTAGAGTTATTTATTGGACTGTTCTGTACCAAATTAAAAAAAAAGTTTGCATATTCATGCAAGTTTTTTTATATTTTCAGAGTATTGGAAAAGTAACGCTGATGATGATCTTGTGTATGTGTTTATTCATAATGTTTTATTTTTAATTATAACAGTAGATTAATTACTAATTAAAAATCATCTTCGTTAAAACACATCTATGGAATATTAAGCGGTTTATCTGTTAAACTTTTAAGTCAGATGCTGGCAATTAATCTGGTTTAAATGGTTTAAGTCAATCAGTGATTAAGCAGGCTCCTGCCTCAATTTACACATCTGTCAATTATAATTTGTTTTATGGATGCATCCATCCTGACCGTTCCAGCACCTGTTACCTCCGCATTTAACTTGAATTGGTTTTTATTGCAACATAAACAAAATGTTATTTGTCAATTGATTATATTGACCAATTTAGATTTTCGATTGGAGTTGTCCTTGAACCTGGCGTTGATTTGAATTTTTATTATTTTTCTTCTGCCTTTCTTCCATTACTTAAAAAAAAAAAATCTGGTGCCCACATCTCACAACATTCGCTTACTATATAAATTCGTATTTTAGTGAATCTCGGAGTAAAAATAACGGGTATCAACCATGTGTCTATCAAGAATATAACAGTTAAAAAAATATAACTAACCGATTGCGATCGAAAGAGATCTGCTTAGTTCTGCTTTCTAGATCGGAATCAGCAAAGAGTCTTTTCATTTTTATTTTTTTTTTATTTTAAAAACCTCTTCCTTCAAGCCCTAAAATTAGTTCACTCCTAGTCCGATTCCAAATCCCTTGTGAGATTTTAATTTTCCGGTTGCTGTTTCTGCTCCATCGTTACTGAGTTTTTCTATTAACATTTGAGAAATGTGGTATATGGAAAGGGGAGAATTCGCCCACAGCTCTTTTAACTACTTGAATTAAAGTACTGGTCAAACGTTTCAGAGTTCCTTAATATTGTGTGGAAATTAAATACATTTTGAAATATATAAAACGAAATTCGAATATCTTTTCGAATAAAACTTTAATACTAATGCGTAAAATAATGCGATTTTAGAGAACTATAATAAAAAAATAAAAATTAATCTTTAATTGGTAAGACGGAATTTACAGACACTTGTTATTAAAGTGTATGAGCCTAACAAACTGAAACTTTTTTATTTTTGGAATTAAAAATTAATCTTATAATATGACTTCTTGATCTGTGGTTTGTTTCTTTTGTCATGGCTTAGTTATGACCTTTTTATGCACTAATAAAATTATAAATATTTGTAAATTTCATACTATACATATTTATATACTTGAAGAAGAAACTAAAACATATGTGATAATGATATAAACTGTTTTATTTATTACCATTCAGGTTTATTACCTTAGACAGTCATAATTATTTTTTATTTTTTTTTTAATTTATGCATATTGTAAGTTTCGGTGTTCCACACCATAGTCATCTGTAGTTTAAGTTTAGAACAACTGTTAAACAATACTGCTAAATTAAATTACAATTTTATGTTGTTTTTTTTTATAAATTATTTTTTTGTCTTGCAAATTATCAATAAGAAATCATACCTTTCAATTTCGTTCTACATATTCAGAACGTCAGTATTATAATATTTAGAATGTGTTAATTATTTTGCTACTAATTCTGAAAAAGAATGATTTGAAATTAAAATTATCTATAAGTCTCGTTCATCATAATTATTCTTTTAAATTAATATAAGATCCAAGTTACTCATAGTGGAAAGATTACAATGACGCTTACTAACTTCATTGACTCTGTATTCATATCCAGATGATCTGTTTCCGTAACTGAAATATGTTAATTAATCTCCTCAATATGTAAGTTTCATCAAAACTACTACTGTTTATTTAATTTTATTTTTATATATTGCAATGATTTGTCTATAATGCTTGAGTAAAAAATGACTGATGTCGATGTTCTTATAAATTATTTAATTGCTAAGCAGTTTATTACTACTGCTTAAAATTGCATGAAAGAAAAAATAAAATAAAATTGTGGATTTATGTATAGAGAAAAATCATTGAATCAGATAAAAGTGTGAAAAGGAATGTATAAGCGAATCGGTAACATTGGGTTGACAGAATTTTCTCTCATTTTTTTCTCTCCCTTCTGCCTCCTGTGTGTATAGAGTGTGATCGGTGGTAAATGTGATTTCATGGAAATGCGACATCACACTTGAAATGTGGCAAATAAAAAATCTGATACATCGCTCTATCTCTAAAGTGGGTTTGGGTTTATATCTATTGTATTGTTTTTATAAAATTGAATTTGGTGTTAAATTATTTCGATTAATTTTTATCACATATTATCAGATAATTATCAAATAATTAAACTTTTATTTTAGGTAACATTTTTTTAACTATTCATGTTTATTCGTATTACTTCGTCCATTGTTTCATGTCGTTCATTGTAAAACTCCAATGATTCTTTTTGTGTGTAATAGGAAAGTGCGTGCGTATATGTATGGTTGTTTGTGTGTATATACACACTCCACTCATACTACCAGTCAAAGGCTTTAAGACTACCCGTTTATGTGTATATTTCCTATTCATGTTTTATGCAACGAAATATATCCTTTTCTTTATTTTATAAAGCATTGTCAATAATTAAGGTCCAATAATGAGAATATCAAGAAAAAAATATAAATGCAATTATTTTGTGGCGTGATTCTACTAACTGCAAGGACCCGGGTTTGAATCTGGCTGGGCAGAAAAATCTTTTATGTTACACTATGGCCGTGAGTCAACCATGTGGGTTATGAAGCCCTCCTGGGGTCCACCCAGCCTCATAAATTGGGTACCCTTAATTGGGTAAAATTCTAGCGGTCGAGCATGATTCTGACCAAATCACCTCCTTGCAAAACCGTTGAGTCTAGTAACAGTACTTCCTTACAGAGTACTGAGCTCCTGACCCTTTATGGGTTGTAGTGGTACAGATTTTAATTTCATTTTTTAAAAAATCAGGTTAAAGTTTTACAAAAATTTTTATAAGGGAAAGTGATACAGTTTTTCCCTTCATTTTGGGATCGACACACCAGTTTCCCTTTTCTTTAACCATCAAATTTTTAATATATCCTAAAAAAAAATTTGTATTGTCATTTCATTAATGAATTTTTTGTAGCGGTGTGGGGATAGGAAATAACACATTGAGAACAAAGCCCCTATCGACAGGCTAGATCCAATCTGAAGGCAACAATGCTTGGAAAGTTCACTAACTACCAGACTGTATTTGGGGTACTTAGGTCTTTGTGAAGGGACCCAACGAGTCTTCTGGCTTGGATGCCGTACCACAAATTGCTTCCGATACTGTAGGCTTCTGGATCTGTATTAAACTTTTACAACTACCTAACAATCTTATAAAACATCTTTAAGTGACTCTCAAGTTTTATTAAAACTTTATAACAGGCTATTATGCCCTGTTAAGCTATTTCAATGAGGATGAGATATAGCTAATATCAAACATAACTTGAGAGTACATAGATATGTCGAGATTTAATTAAAATCGTTTGAGTTATTTGATAAAATCGAAAAAAATGTGAAATATCCAGTTAATTTTATCGAAAAAGTTTCTGAATATCCTAGGCTGACTTATCGTTTTTGAGATTGGCTATTCACACACACCAGTTTGCGAGACTTGGTTATTTGGACTCAGTGGACCTCGAAACGTATATTTCCGTCAAAAACTCGAATCTGAAATTTTGCACGATCAACATACTCCCCTCGTACTATGTATACTATATACTATAGCTAAGTCAAAGTGATATGCACAATTTAAAAATTCTTATTGGTAATAATTTTAGAGAGATATTGGAGTAGAAGTAACTGGAAATACATTTAAATTCCTCAAGAAGTTTAATCTCGGAGGATCTAAAACGTATAAATAAGGATGGAATTTATTTATATTACTATTGTTTAATAGTGATTTTTACTTTTCATATCACCTAGGTAAATAATATCTTGTATCGGGTCAAAATTTCGTATTCAACGGATCTATGAGTTTCAGAGCTCCAAACAAAAACAAGATTTTCCCTCACTTGTTTGTGGCATGATTATTTCTTGAGCCAATAGACCTATTTTGTTCTATGTTTTGATTTGCAGAGTTTCAGCTTCATATATCATACAAAATCGGGCACCTTGTGGGCTACATTCGAAAACTATGTTTTTCTATTCTAGACTGTAGAAATAGCCGAAATGGTTCTAAAAAATTCGATTGATTTGCCTCAAGGTCTTCTTCTTAAAGACCTTTGCGTTTTTTATGTATTGAATAAATCTCGGAGGAAAAGAGCGCATTGGGGCGAGGGTTGCAGATTCCTTGGTTCGATTCCTGCCTGTGTTAGTCAATATTTATTTTGCGGCGGTCCCAAAAATGAATCTTGACATTTCCACGATGGGACTGCATACGTACTCGATTGAGGACTTGAGCCAAAAAATAAAAGTAAATAAATTAAGAAAATATTTCATTTGCTCCAAACTTAAAACGTGTTGTATACATTTTATGATAAATTATGTTTATGTGAAAGGAAATGAAATCTTTTTCTGTCAATTATAAAATGATTTAGTCACTTTTCATCTGTTTTCGACATAATATAAGAGAAAAAATTCGACCTCATAGATTGAGCTTTACTTTATAGCTTTTTTTTTTTTTTTACATGATTTGTTTTTGTAATTATTTAGAAGAATGAATTAAATATTCTAATTTCATCTCTGTGAAAAATTTTCCTACAAACAAATTGAAAATAAATAAATTTAATCTTCGTACTGATGTATATAAAATTTCAATTTGTTTTGTTTTTACCTATAGTGGTCATTGACGTATTAAATTACTATTTGATAAACATTAAGGCCCAGTACTTACAATCAAATATTGACACATTCTTGCGAGATTTTCACTGTTATGTCAGTTCTGAAATTGGCGCATGTTGAGGCAAGTCATCTCAATAGGTAAGTAACCATTCTAGAGACGATATTTCTAGAGACATTGAAAATGACGGGAGATTCTATGTATTTTAGGCGCCAACTGAGAGATTTCTATTTTATCTGAGTGGTTTCAATTGCAATTTGGCCGTAAAATCAATAAACTTGTACCCGAGCAAGAATTTCGAGCTCGAAAACCGTGTTCTAATGAGAAACATATAAGAGTTACTACTCCCTGAAACGCCCAACCCATCCCTTCTTCACCTTTAGGTCAGAGGGTGCAGTGTTCAAGCAATGCGTGTTGCGTCTGCCTGGATGAAGGCGTTCTGTATTTATTGATTTACTCAGATCTCAAATAAATATTATATTTTAACGGTCTCGAAGGGAAACAGAATGTATAGAGTGAAGCGACTTCTAAACGGAACAAGACTTTTCTATGCTCTCAAGATGACATCATAGTGTATTATTGCTAATGATTGGTTGAGATGTTTCAGCTATAATATGATATAATTTCGGTCAAGCCAAATATTATATAAAGCTTTCCAAATGGCTTAAAATTGATACTTACAAGTCAAGTTTTAAAATTATTTCAGCTTATTGTTTAATGCGCTTTTAATACAAAGAGGCCTGGTGTCACCCAAATTGTTTCGATATATACTGTGGTTTTATCTAGTTTTTTTATAAAAGTTATAAATTGAAGCTTGGTATAAATGGACCTAAAAGTATTCGGAAAGAAAGAAAAGGTAAAATGAAACCGTTCTTCAACGAATGTACAAAAGAAGACTGAATTGGCTTATGTATCGGGTATGAATAGAGACCCCATCGAAGATATCTGATACGGAAAGTAGGAGGTACAGAAGTGGGGCCAGAATTATCATAAATCGATCAGGAAAGTTTATCATGACATTTTTTTAAAAAATAAGCAACAGCTTCCTTATATATATTCCGTAAACTATATGGAATTGAAATTATATTATTTCTTTTCTTTTGTTTTATGTCTTTATTATAGATACTTTTTTTTTTTTATCAGAAAATTTTTACCGTATACTTTTTTTAAAAACACTAATAAATTAAAAACTTTATCAGGACGATAGGTGGAGATGTTCTATAAATCAATTAATGTTAACAAGACAATTTTTCTTTTCTCCCACTGTTCTTTAACAGATCATTTTTTTTTTTTTTTTTTTTATCGCCCATCTTATTCGCAGCAATGTTGCTATTAATTTTATACTATTCTATTAGTTTGCCTCAATCATTTTGATTGGTTTTTAATAATCAAAAATTAATCCTGATTAAAAAAATTGTATATAGCGTACTCATTTAATTCACTATTCAAAATACATAAAACTATACATATAAAATATTTTCTGCGAACAAGATT